>NW_021203787.1:0-1963 GCF_002162155.2 Triticum dicoccoides
ATCGATTTTCAAAGGGGGCTGGCTGTAGAACTTTTGTTAACTTGCGATCTAGTACTGGATCATCAAAGTAATAAGCATATTGATACAAGTAATCAAGCCTCAAGTTGGGAAAAGGCCCAAGCCTAGGAAGCAACCCACGTTGGCCCGTTAGTTAGATGGAAACGTACGTACTTTTGGACCGGATGCATCTGCACCTAGGGACCTGCACCTACAGATCTACTGGATGATCGATTAGTCCTTGCTTGACTGCCAGCCGTCGCCCCCATGCGCTAGGGCATCGCCAGCGTCCGGCGGCGTAGCGCGTGTTCGTTGACTGTCGCCCCCATGCGCTAGGGCATCACCAGCGTCCAGCGGTGAAGCCGTGAAGGGTGTGTTCGTCGATCGTCGCCCCTCGCCCGCCGTCACCTGCAGCCTAGCTATCAGTCTATGCGCCAATATTATGATATCCCCGTGCCAGGAGATTCAGATTTCACAATCAGGACACCCGGATCTAAGGTAATCATATTCATATTACGTTTCTTCTGTGGGATATCACATGTTATTACTTATTACTACTATTACAAGATCTGCATAAAATTCCTAGATGCTAGATGCTATTCGTCTGGATGGGTATAAATTATGTATTGGCTATATATATACATAATAACAACATCATCATATTTTGTTTATATACAAACTGCCGATAAAATATTCTGGCACAAATAGAAATTACAGAACAAGTTTGAATCCAAAGTACAATATGAGATTCTGAATTTGTTCCATGTGTTTTTTGGTGTTAGTGCTCATCCAAACTAATAAAAATCTACATGTTTTCTAAGTGGAAAATATATACTATCTCGTGTTTCTTTTGTGTGGTCACTAAATTAGAAATATATATATGATCAATGTCTTCTTTGCCCCCCCCCCCCTATGTTCAAATCCTGGCTCCGCCCCTGCTGGGGAATAGACTGGGAACCCATAGCCTGCTCCTTGTCCTGGTACGGGGTGCTCTATCGTTCTACGGTCAGATGTTCAGAACATGGTTGCGATCCACAACTGGATGACGTCAAAACTCAAGTTCTATCACGGCCAGAGGCATAGTTTTGTGCTAGTTGGGGCATGAGTCGAGGACTATTGATGGTGCTAACCTGCTAGTGAATTGGACAAAAAACATTAGATTAAAGATTCTTCTGATGATCTAATTGCTTCATCTTCATGAACTGAAAAGAATAAAAAATGGATCTTCCTATCTCCTCTTCACAAAGACATGCAAACACATGCTTCTAAATCCATGGAACTTTTAAGTAGTACTTGAGTATAGAAATACCAGAGCGAACATGGTTATTTAAACCACAAAGATCATGCGCGAACATGCAGCTGGTTGTCTGTATGTGTGATTCAAACACTACGCACGGCATGCAGATATTAAGTATGTCATGGCATGGTTCACCATATTGGTGTTGTGTCCTATTTAGATTAATAATTTTGTAAGTACCTAGCTAATTAACCAATCTCCCTGAAGGTATCTTGATACTTCTGGTTGTGCTGTGCGGACACATCCATTACGAAACAATCAGTGATTCAAAAGAATGAGGGCATATGGAGGAGTTGTGAGCTGACCTGCTAGCCTTCACCTGTAGCAGAGCGCTAGCCGTCACCATCGTCAGATAGAGGGTTGCTGAGACACTTGAGTAGCGCTACCCTTAGTTGTGCTCCCTCCAACTCAATATCCATCACTCCATGACATACCCAGCACACCAGGGAAGTTTTGGAATCAAATCTCTGGAGAACACTCTCAAAGGGCATGATAAAAACTGATTGGGAACACAATGACAAAGATATAGCTGATTAGCCCTAGTTGTGCTCCCTCTGATCTACATGGCATATCCAAAGAGCATACTAGAGAAGATTTAGAATCGAATCCCTGTAGAGCACTCTCAACGGACACGATAAAAAACTGACAGTGAACACAATGAAAAATATA
>NW_021203788.1:0-820 GCF_002162155.2 Triticum dicoccoides
TGCATACTGAACACAAAAGAACTCCGGAGTTCAAATAAGTTTAAAAAACATTGAAGTGCTCGTGTAACAGATGAGTTCTCGTCCGAAACCCTGATACTCCGAAAGAGTTTGTCCAGTTTGTACACCAAGTGCGTCCAGTTTATGCCGTGACCCTCTGTACTCTTACGCACATGCTATGCGGGTCAAATGATGATACCATGCCAAGTTTCAACATTTCCAGAATTCATTTTGTAGTGATTTTCAATTTCACGGTCATTTAGCTATCTAAACAATTAGGTAAATGACCGAAAAACATCAAATGATGTCAGAACATGTTGGAAATTGATGACGTCACTTTGAATGCTGCATACTGAACACAAAAGAAGTCCGGAGTTCAAATAAGTTTAAAAAACATTGAAGTGCTCGTGTAACAGATGAGATCTCGTTAGAAACCCTGATACTCCGAAAGAGTTTGTCCAGTTTGTACACAAAGTGCGTCCAGTTTTTGCCGTGACCCTCTCTACTCTTTCGCACATGCTATGCGGGTGAAATGATGATACATGCCAAGTTTCAACATTTTCAGAATTCATTTTGTAGTGATTTTCAATTTCACGGTCATTTAGCTCTCTAAACAATTAGGTAAATGACCAAAAAACAACAAATGATGTCAGAACATGTTGGAAATTGATGACGTCACTTTGAATGCTGCATACTGAACACAAAAGAAGTCCGGAGTTCAAATAAGTTTAAAAAACATTGAAGTGTCCGTGTAACAGATGAGTTCTCATCCGAAACCCTGATACTCCGAAAGAGTTTGTCCAGTTTGTAGACGAAGTGCGTC
>NW_021203789.1:0-940 GCF_002162155.2 Triticum dicoccoides
ATTCGTATGAAATTGGGAGATGAATGGAAAACAGCATTTAAAACTAAGTTTGGATTATATGAGTGGTTAGTCATGCCTTTTGGGTTAACTAATGCACCTAGTACTTTCATGAGATTAATGAACGAAGTTTTACGTGCTTTCATTGGACGATTTGTGGTAGTTTACTTTGATGACATATTGATTTATAGCAGATCTTTGGAAGAACATTTGGAACATTTACGTGCTGTTTTTATTGCTCTACGTGATGCACGTTTGTTTGGTAACCTTGGGAAGTGCACCTTTTGCACCGACCGAGTATCTTTTCTTGGCTATGTTGTTACCCCACAGGGAATTGAAGTTGATAAAGCCAAGATTGAAGCTATTGAGAGTTGGCCGCAGCCCAAAACGGTCACACAAGTGAGGAGTTTTCTTGGCCTCGCTGGATTCTATAGGCGTTTTGTGAGACATTTCAGCACCATTGCTGCACCTCTCAATGATCTTACAAAGAAAGATGTGCCTTTTCTTTGGGGTACCGCACAGGAAGAAGCCTTCACGGTATTGAAAGATAAGTTGACACATGCTCCTTTACTCCAACTTCCTGATTTTAATAAGACTTTTGAGCTTGAATGTGATGCTAGTGGAATTGGATTAGGAGGTGTGTTATTACAAGATGGCAAACCTGTTGCATACTATTCTGAAAAATTGAGTGGGCCTAGTCTGAATTATTCTACTTATGATAAAGAATTATATGCTCTTGTTCGGACTTTAGAAACATGGCAACATTATTTATGGCCCAAAGAATTTGTTATACATTCTGATCATGAATCTTTGAAACATATTAAAAGTCAAGCTAAACTGAATCGTAGACATGCTAAATGGGTTGAATTCATTGAGACTTTCCCTTATGTCATTAAACACAAGAAGGGAAAAGAAAATGTTATTGCTGATGCATTGTCTCGTC
>NW_021203790.1:0-1756 GCF_002162155.2 Triticum dicoccoides
GTGTTGATCTTCCGAGGCCGGGCATGGCCCAGGAAAGTGTGTCCGGCCAAATGGGATCGAGCGTGTTGGGCTATGTGGTGCACCCCTGCAGGGAAGTTAATCTATTCGAATAGCCGTGATCTTCGGTAACAGGACGACTTGGAGTTGTACCTTGACCTTATGACAACTAGAACCGGATACTTAATAAAACACACCCTTCCAAGTTCCACAGACAACCCGGTGATCGCTTTTCTACAGGGCGACGAGGGGAGGATCGCCGGGTAGGTTTATGCTATGCGATGCTACTTGGAGATGCTACTTGGAGATGCTACTTGGAGGACGTCAATCTACTCTCTTCTACATGCTGCAAGACGGAGGCTGCCAGAAGCGTAGTCTTCGACAGGATTAGCTATCCCCCTCTTATTCTGGCATTCTGCAGTTCAGTCCACTGATATGGCCTCCTTACACATATACCCATGCATATGTAGTGTAGTTCCTTGCTTGCGAGTACTTTGGATGAGTACTCACGGTTGCTTTCTCCCCCCCTTTTCCCCTTTTCCTTCCTTTCTGGTTGTCGCAACCAGATGCTGGAGTCCAGGAGCCAGACGCCACCGTCGACGACGACCCTTACTACACCGGAGGTGCCTACTACTACGTGCAGCCCGCTGATGACGACCTGGAGTAGTTAGGAGGATCCCAGGCAGGAGGCCTGCGCCTCTTTCGATCTGTATCCCAGTTTGTGCTAGCCTTCTTAAGGCAAACTTGTTTAACTTATGTCTGTACTCAGATATTGTTGCTTCCGCTGACTCGTCTATGATCGAGCACTTGTATTCGAGCCCTCGAGGCCCCTGGCTTGTATTATGATGCTTGTATGACTTATTTTATTTGTAGAGTTGTGTTGTGATATCTTCCCGTGAGTCCCTGATCTTGATCGTACACATTTGCGTGCATGATTAGTGTACGATTGAATCGGGGGCGTCACAAGTTGGTATCAGAGCCGACTGCCTGTAGGAATCCCCCTTCCCAACTCCTTGGCCGAAGTTGAGTCTAGACTTTACAAAACTTTTACTGACATGGCTGTGCGGCCCATGGGCCCACGTCGCCATTGGGTGGTATTAGGATCTTTTACTCCTTGTCTATACTCTGGGACTCTGATCTCTTTTCTATTCGGGTTAAATGGATTTTGCTAAATCTAACATTAGGATCTCGTTATCACTTTCACCCGGAGAGCCCCTTATTATTGATGATCGTCTGCTGCACGTGAAGACCCTGAAGATACTCTCCGCTGTAACCTGAGAATTTGTGTCCGTTGCTTTTGCAATTCCCTACCACCAAAATATCCCTATGGATAAATACATACATCTGTCGTTCTTACTTTTGTTCCCAGTTGATCTTGTCATTGGAAGATACCCTGAAATTCTCTCTATTGATCCGAGAATACTTTGTGCCTACTGCCTTGCAGTTCCTTTCCACCTGAATACCCCTACGGATAATTTCTCGCCCTTATCGACTATCCACTCATCCCCAGTTGTTCATGTGTTTCACAATGGTCTTTGAAATACTATTCGATCCTCCAAAATTCCTCAGTAGCTTATTGCTCTGCAATACTTGTCTGCTTGCATTATGGATGCTTTCCATATGTCTGGCAATATTCGTTAGTATCCTTAGACACCGTCATTTTAATCCTATTGATTCAACATGTGTGCGAATGCACACAATCATCAATCGACCCTTCTAAATTATCTTTCCGGCTCAGACGTCATTCTGAACATGAGCT
>NW_021203790.1:7015-8307 GCF_002162155.2 Triticum dicoccoides
TTGATCACCAGATATCGCCTACTCTTCTCTATACTGCTTGCATTAGAGTAGCGTAGCATGTTACTGCTTTCCGTTAATCCTATTCTGATGCATAGCCTGTCATTGCTGCTACAGTCATTGATACCTTACCCGCAATCCTAAATGCTTAGTATAGGATGCTAGTGTTCCATCAGTGGCCCTACACTCTTGTCCGTCTGCCATGCTATACTACTGGGCTGTGATCACTTTGGGAGGTGATCACGGGCGTATACTATATACTTTACACAGTTACATTACCTGTGATACTGTTCGGAGATGGGGGCTGAAGGGGCAGGTGGCTCCATCCCGGTAGAGGTGGGCCTGGGTTCCCGACGGCCCCCGACTATTACTTTGTGGCTGAGCGGCAAGGCAGGTTGAGACCACCTAGGAGACAGGTGGGCCTGGCCCTGTTCGGCGTTCGCGGATACTTAACACGCTTAACGAGATCTTGGTATTTGATCTGAGTCGGCTACGAGCCTATACGCACTAACCATCTACGCGGGAGTAGTTATGGGTATCCCGGCGTCGTGGTATCAGCCGAAGCACTTCAGACGTCAGCGACGCAGCGGCGCGCGCCGGATTGGAACGTAAGCCTGCTCTTGTATTAAGGGGGCTAGTTCTGCTTCCGGCCGCCCTCGCAACGTGCAGGTGTGCTATGGGCGATGGGCCCAGACCCCTGTGCGCTTAGGTTTAGACCGGCGTGCTGGCCTCTCTGTTTTGCCTAGGTGGGGCTGCGACGTGTTGATCTTCCGAGGCCGGGCATGGCCCAGGAAAGTGTGTCCGGCCAAATGGGATCGAGCGTGTTGGGCTATGTGGTGCACCCCTGCAGGGAAGTTAATCTATTCGAATAGCCGTGATCTTCGGTAACAGGACGACTTGGAGTTGTACCTTGACCTTATGACAACTAGAACCGGATACTTAATAAAACACACCCTTCCAAGTTCCACAGACAACCCGGTGATCGCTTTTCTACAGGGCGACGAGGGGAGGATCGCCGGGTAGGTTTATGCTATGCGATGCTACTTGGAGATGCTACTTGGAGATGCTACTTGGAGGACGTCAATCTACTCTCTTCTACATGCTGCAAGACGGAGGCTGCCAGAAGCGTAGTCTTCGACAGGATTAGCTATCCCCCTCTTATTCTGGCATTCTGCAGTTCAGTCCACTGATATGGCCTCCTTACACATATACCCATGCATATGTAGTGTAGTTCCTTGCTTGCGAGTACTTTGGATGAGTACTCACGGTTGCTTTCTCCCCCCTTTTCCCCCTTT
>NW_021203791.1:0-1916 GCF_002162155.2 Triticum dicoccoides
CGTCCGCTCCACCTTGCAATATTGCCAAGTCTCATGCTAGTGATGAAATTGGCTTGACCTTTCTTCCCAGTTCTAATGTCCGAACTTTCATAACGTGCAGATTTGTTTCAAATGCATGCTATTATATAATCTATCAAGTAGACAACGAAAATGCCATTAGGACGATAATAAATATGTATATATAACATTAAAATCTGCAACACCTGAAGAAATTTTTTGATATCTGAAGTGGCAGTATGGATCTGAAGTACATACAGAACCATAGTTTTTTGAGAAATATACAGAACCATAGTTAATACACTGGAGGCAGCAAGAAGCAGATACCAAAATACAGTCGTGTCATCAAACAAATAAGGACAAGTAAAATAGGGTGCTACGGTCCGAGAGCGGCGATGGAGCGGACGGGCTCACATGCTCCGGTTTCGTGGATCAATGGTATGGCTCGCATGTCTCGTCGGCATTTATTGGTCGAGGAAATACGATTGCGCTATGAAAGAAAAAGTGGGGCCCAACGACAATGTCGTGCGTTGGTTTTACTGCGTATAACATCATGTTCTCACGGAACAGGAGGGGGAGGGATGCATGTACCGACGAATGCGGGGAACGGCGTCGTTGAATGGGGCTAGTGGAAAAAACTGTGATCCCAAAATTAAAACCCATTACTTCGGTCGGTTTTGCACTTCCCGATGGAGAAGCCAATCCCATGGCGTCGAGCGGATGTGGATTGGAATTCCTCTTCGATTGCTTGACATGTATTCTTTTCGCAACCTGATTTTGATTCCTTCTTGGATGCGGTCTTCTGTTAGGTTTCCACCGCCGGCGATTGGAGGCAGAGAGCAAGCCGCAGCCTTTTGGGGTTAGGGAGATCACGTCGCCGGTCCAGCCGCTCGCAGATCCGTTGTACGCAGCGTCCGAGTCCAACCGCTCGTAGATCCGTTTGGGGTTAGGGAGGTAATTTAGTCGTCATAATTTCAAATTATGTGGATGTGGCGCCCACAGCGATTGCTGCTTTGCATATGGACAGACTGATTTGTGTAGACCCTAATTGTACCTGTCATGCCGTGCTATGCCTTTGTCAGAAATAATGAAATGCACCTCCTATGTGCAGGGTTCATGTCTGTCTTTGAAGGTTTCTTAATGTTGAGGTCCCGATTGTCGTTCATGCATAAACAGGCGTATACATAGAGTCCTGGTATTTGGTGTCATGACCACATGTTGCGCATCTCTACTTGGCGATTTGGTGATTTTCATGGGTTTGCTGTGCGTCTCTGTTATCTCCTCAAGTTTATCAAGTTGGTATGGTTAGAGGGTTAGCAGGTGTCCCGTCCATGAAGACGATGAACAACCACATTGTCAGGCCAATACCGCGAGTACAGGATGGGGGCACTCGGGCTTGTGCGGCAGTTCATGTCGGGCTAACCGGTCGGCAGTCCAACACCAATCTAGGAGTGCGAGCCAAAGGAAGATTTTGCTATGAATTGGTTGGACTTAAGAGGAGTGTACGTGCTTGTGTTCTCGACTAGATTCGAGTAGTGCGTTCTCTTCTGTACTGCTGCAATGACGAAAATGACAATTTTGAGATGAATTGCAGAGTTCATGTTTGGTTCAACAAAAGCAGACTAGATGTTGAGGGGAAAAATGCATGCAGGAAATCATATGCGGATGCTCGGTGAGTAGTGCATGAATCAAGTTAAGAAAACATAAATCTGCTGTGTGGGATTCACATGTCGATGACATCCTGCGTGTCTTTTTTGTTACAGGGTAAGGCGAAGAATACAAACACCAGATCATGCAGGTGTGAATGTCCCGCCAGGATACAGCTGCAGCATTCAGACCAGTATGGCCAGTACACTAGTGAACACATGCCGGGCCATAATCACACTCTTACCGACAAGTGTTGCGAGAAGATGCACATT
>NW_021203792.1:0-1916 GCF_002162155.2 Triticum dicoccoides
CGTCCGCTCCACCTTGCAATATTGCCAAGTCTCATGCTAGTGATGAAATTGGCTTGACCTTTCTTCCCAGTTCTAATGTCCGAACTTTCATAACGTGCAGATTTGTTTCAAATGCATGCTATTATATAATCTATCAAGTAGACAACGAAAATGCCATTAGGACGATAATAAATATGTATATATAACATTAAAATCTGCAACACCTGAAGAAATTTTTTGATATCTGAAGTGGCAGTATGGATCTGAAGTACATACAGAACCATAGTTTTTTGAGAAATATACAGAACCATAGTTAATACACTGGAGGCAGCAAGAAGCAGATACCAAAATACAGTCGTGTCATCAAACAAATAAGGACAAGTAAAATAGGGTGCTACGGTCCGAGAGCGGCGATGGAGCGGACGGGCTCACATGCTCCGGTTTCGTGGATCAATGGTATGGCTCGCATGTCTCGTCGGCATTTATTGGTCGAGGAAATACGATTGCGCTATGAAAGAAAAAGTGGGGCCCAACGACAATGTCGTGCGTTGGTTTTACTGCGTATAACATCATGTTCTCACGGAACAGGAGGGGGAGGGATGCATGTACCGACGAATGCGGGGAACGGCGTCGTTGAATGGGGCGAGTGGAAAAAACTGTGATCCCAAAATTAAAACCCATTACTTCGGTCGGTTTTGCACCTCCCGATGGAGAAGCCAATCCCATGGCGTCGAGCGGATGTGGATTGGAATTCCTCTTCGATTGCTTGACATGTATTCTTTTCGCAACCTGATTTTGATTCCTTCTTGGATGCGGTCTTCTGTTAGGTTTCCACCGCCGGCGATTGGAGGCAGAGAGCAAGCCGCAGCCTTTTGGGGTTAGGGAGATCACGTCGCCGGTCCAGCCGCTCGCAGATCCGTTGTACGCAGCGTCCGAGTCCAACCGCTCGTAGATCCGTTTGGGGTTAGGGAGGTAATTTAGTCGTCATAATTTCAAATTATGTGGATGTGGCGCCCACAGCGATTGCTGCTTTGCATATGGACAGACTGATTTGTGTAGACCCTAATTGTACCTGTCATGCCGTGCTATGCCTTTGTCAGAAATAATGAAATGCACCTCCTATGTGCAGGGTTCATGTCTGTCTTTGAAGGTTTCTTAATGTTGAGGTCCCGATTGTCGTTCATGCATAAACAGGCGTATACATAGAGTCCTGGTATTTGGTGTCATGACCACATGTTGCGCATCTCTACTTGGCGATTTGGTGATTTTCATGGGTTTGCTGTGCGTCTCTGTTATCTCCTCAAGTTTATCAAGTTGGTATGGTTAGAGGGTTAGCAGGTGTCCCGTCCATGAAGACGATGAACAACCACATTGTCAGGCCAATACCGCGAGTACAGGATGGGGGCACTCGGGCTTGTGCGGCAGTTCATGTCGGGCTAACCGGTCGGCAGTCCAACACCAATCTAGGAGTGCGAGCCAAAGGAAGATTTTGCTATGAATTGGTTGGACTTAAGAGGAGTGTACGTGCTTGTGTTCTCGACTAGATTCGAGTAGTGCGTTCTCTTCTGTACTGCTGCAATGACGAAAATGACAATTTTGAGATGAATTGCAGAGTTCATGTTTGGTTCAACAAAAGCAGACTAGATGTTGAGGGGAAAAATGCATGCAGGAAATCATATGCGGATGCTCGGTGAGTAGTGCATGAATCAAGTTAAGAAAACATAAATCTGCTGTGTGGGATTCACATGTCGATGACATCCTGCGTGTCTTTTTTGTTACAGGGTAAGGCGAAGAATACAAACACCAGATCATGCAGGTGTGAATGTCCCGCCAGGATACAGCTGCAGCATTCAGACCAGTATGGCCAGTACACTAGTGAACACATGCCGGGCCATAATCACACTCTTACCGACAAGTGTTGCGAGAAGATGCACATT
>NW_021203793.1:0-1197 GCF_002162155.2 Triticum dicoccoides
TGATAGGTACTGGACCGAAATGGTTTGACACTGAAGTCACATAGTCTGGCGTAAGACTGGCATGCTACAACACTGCCATCGTACCCATCCTCATACCAACACATGGCCATTCATATTCACATTCATCCACGTATGGATCATTGAACTCACTCACCTCGTTATCACATAAAATAACGTTCATCGGTATGCTTACCAACATGCCATGAAACTAACTAAATGCAAAACATGCCGAGACACTCATCATATCAAAAGTTCAAACATGCTTGCCTGGTTCAGAGTAGTCGGAGCCTAGCTCGGTGAAGTTCGCGGCTCCGTCACCTCCTTCGGTATCTACGGTTTAAAGAAAATACATGCGCTAACGTAAATACCAAGGAGAGCACAGAAGGTAAACTAAATATTTTTCAAATAAATCTGATAAAAAACTAGACAAAATTTTAAAGAGAACAGAAAAAGAATCAATCAAAAATACTTTTCTGATTAAAAGTTATAAGGGTTTTTGTTCAGGGACTTATCTGTAATGAAACAGAAGATTTCCAGGGGCTAGTTTATAAAAGCAGAAAACGCTTCGGTAGCGATTACGCCAGCCCGAAGAGAAAACGTATTTGGCAGAAGGCGTTTTCAGATAACGCTTCGTTTAGAAAGGACAGAGAGGCTGACAGCGGGTCCCACTTGTCATGTTTAAATATTCAAATGGGAGGGACGAGGCTCGTCGGCGCCCGAGAGCTGCTGAGGTCACCGGCGGCGATCCACGGCGAGGCATGGGGATCAGAGGTTACCAATGTGCTCACCGTGTCCTTCCGCAGTGGTGGGGGGTGGTGTTGGTCGCCGGTGAGCACCACGTCGACGGCGGTCTCAACTCCGGCGGATGGTGGTTCGGGCGTGGATGGAGCTCGTCGGAGAGGGCTGCAAAGATCAAATTGAGGTGGGGGTTAGACTACTGGGTGCAAGAGAGGGCTACGGACGAGGTTTGGGCGCCGGAGGTGGCCTCACCGAAGTGAATCGAGCTGGAGGCCGAGGCGGATCGGGGTGGCCGGAGCCGGGGAAGGAGACCTCCTCGAGGTCCTCCCAGTGGCCTGGCGGGGTGTTGGTGAGTAGTGGGGGTGCTGCATGCACGAGAGTGAGCTCGGGACCCCTTTATATAGGCGGTCCGAGGCGGTTGCCGTGAACGGAGATTTCCGGCGAGCGATTACGGTGGCG
>NW_021203794.1:0-2579 GCF_002162155.2 Triticum dicoccoides
AAGAGTAACCCCAATCTTGACTTGCATCCTAAAGCAGCTCGCAGGAGAAGAAGCTAAAGTCTAGTCTATTGCAGAGAAGAAGCATGAAAATTTGTCCAACAGCATACATACATATAGCGGTGCACAGTATAAGCTACTCCCTCTGTCCCATAATATAAGAGATTTTTAGATACTAGTGTAATGTGCACTCTTATATTATGGGACCGAGGGAGTAAACAATACTGCAGAGTAGAAAGGAATGCTGCAACTTGTTGCTCCAAACCAAACAAGCACTTGTAAATGTAGTGCAATACAATACAAGATGAATAATCATGTCAAGAAAAAACACATCAAATCAAAGGAGGAAAAGACCTCCGCAATTGTATTACGGAGCCACCCATAACCGTGGTGTGGTGTTCAAACACACGCCACCAATTCATCAATTCATGCAAGTGGTAAAAGGACAGAACGAACCTCCCAGCGATCCAAACTACTCCTGATTTGTACACCTTCAGGCAAAGAAAAGACCCAACCCACCTCCTATATGTTCCGCACGGTCAAAAAAGAGTCTTCTGTTACTTCCGAAGCCTACTTGGGCGCAGCGCCACGGTAAAAAGACAGAACCCACTCAGGTTCAACCTACAATACAGGTATTTGTTTGCACACTCTCGCCTAAGCTCTTCGCTTGCTCTGCCAAAAACAAGTCACTGCCCTGTTTCCTGAGGCCTTATACAATGCAAGGTGCTTAGGAGAGATGCTTGAAAAAATAAACCAAGCTTTTCTTAAGTACGGGTGCTTATTTGTATAGGGCAAACGCTTAATTAGGCGTCTCTCCTATAAATAGGCACCAGTATTTAAAAAAAATCGCTTTATTTTTTTAAACACCTACTCCCTCCGTCCCAAAATAAATGACTCAACTTTGTACTAAAGTTTTTTTTGCATGGTAATACGTGTCTCATTCATATCATAAAGATTAAAGTACAAGTCACGTAAGGACCGACATGACAAAACTGAAAAGATAGCAGAACATCTCTGAGCTTGACACCAACACCCATCACCTGCCTCCGGCACCACGACAGCAGCCACCGAAGAAAAGAATGATGGATCACCTCCTTACCCGAGCTCGACGCGGCTCCATCGCTGATATGCAGCTTTGCGGACCTCCAAGGTGGCTCACCAACAGTGAAGCCCTTACCGTTGAACGAATCAGACCGGGGCAACACCTCGGACACACCATCGAACTCCAGATCTAGCACCCCACCGCGACTAAGACGTTGTAGAAGGAAACCATACCTGTCGTCCACGAACCACGAACCCAGCACATGTTCCGTCTTCCAGATGTCATCGATGCAGACCACAATCTGCATCCGCTCCTGGACTACCTCCCAAGCTCCGCGCCGACGCTGGAGCAAACGCTGTCACAACGGCAGAGCCCAAGGACACAGGTCCACCACGAGGATGTCGCCGCCGCCACGCCATCCTTGCTTGAACAAACTGGTTTCCAAATTCATCCCCAACCATAGGACCAATGGCCTTGTTAAGGAAGGATCCGAAGAATCTTTATTCGGCACTGTCATCGCCGCCGCCAAAACAAAGACGATGAACAGCCTAAAAATCTAAAACTACGAGGGAGTAAAAACGATCCACACGCGTGAATCCGGCGACCCCCCTCACTACCAACGACCAAGGTCGCCGGCGGAGGGGAGCCGCCGGAGGACGGCGCTGAAAGATTGAGTCTCCTGGCGGCGGCTAGGGTTTCCAGCCGCCAGGGCCAAGAGGTTATACGGAGGGAATAGCATTGTACAAGGCCTGAATCAATTATACTTTGGACGGCGCTGCTCATACTTCTTCGGCGCCGCTGCGGACCCATGGAGGACATATAAGGGAGTGGAGGGAGTACAATTCATCGTGGTATTAACATGTCGTAGAGCATCCCTTGTTTAGACTAGTTCCCAAACAAGGAACACCTTGACAAAATTAAAGAGCAACAGGTGTAACGAGGAGCCGACAAGTATCCAGGAACTTAACACTCAACATGGTAACTAGAGTAGAAGACTGAACAATGCAGATTTGTTGGACAATACTATCCAACGGATGCTGTTGTCCATCGTCCACAAATCATGTTGTTGTCTGTGTCCTCCACAAATCATGCTCCTTTCAAAATTCATACTCCCTCCGCTCCCAATGCATAGAGGCTGCTTCAACTAATCTGGATCCGAGGGAGTAGCTACTCTTTTTATACCTAAATACATATTAGTGCGCGTGCGCTGGACACGCTGGTCGAGCGGCCGATGCCACGCCGTGCGATGGCGTGGGATCGTGCGGTCGCGCGCGATCCAGGTGGATTCCTATCGGTTTGGACGCGCCGCTTATCCCGCACGCCTGGTCCGTTTGTGCCGCGGCGCGTCGCGCGTATCCTCGGTGGGCCCGCCATGTCAATGACTGCGTGTACAGAAATGGTAGTGAGCGTAGACGAACAAGTGGGCGGTGGGCAGTTTTGAATTTCGTGCCAGTTCCTCCCCCCCCCCCCATCCACCACCCGTCACCGCTCCATTCCCCTCTCCCCTCCCCCTCCCTTCCCCTCGCGATTTGCTGCGGTA
>NW_021203795.1:0-1740 GCF_002162155.2 Triticum dicoccoides
GCATACATCAGTATGTATTATTTCCAACAAGTCTGTTGCTCACTCCATTGTTCTGGAGAGCGGAGTCTTAGTCATCTTTGCCCATGAGGCATGGTTCGCAAGCATCAACTGGTTCATAATCAAGTGATTCCAAAAGCCCATCAGCATGGATTTTCTTCATGCGCTTTACACCAATATGACCTAAATGGTAGTGCCATAAATAAGTTGCACTATCATTATTAACTTTGCATCTTTTGGCTTCAATATTTTGAATATGTGTATCACTACGATCGAGATCCAACAAACCATTTTCATTGGGTGTATAACCATAGAAGGTTTTATTCATGTAAACAGAATAACAATTATTCTCTAACTTAAATGAATAACCGTATTGCAATAAACATGATCAAATCATATTCTTGCTCAATGCAAACACCAAATAACATTTATTTAGGTTCAACACTAATCCCGAAAGTATAAGGAGTGTGCGATGATGATCATATCATTATTGGAACTACTTCCAACACACATCATCACTTCACCCTTAACTAGTCTCTGTTCATTCTGCAACTCCCGTTTCAAGTTACTACTCTTAGCAACTGAACTAGTATCAAATACCGAGGGGTTGCTATAAACACTAGTAAAGTACACATCAATAACATGTATATCCAATATACCTTTGTTCACCTTGCCATCCTTCTTATCCGCCAAATACTTGGGGCAGTTCCGCTTCTAGTGACCAGTCCCTTTGTAGTAGAAGCACTCAGTCTCAGGCTTAGGTCCAGACTTGGGCTTCTTCACTTGAGCAGCAACATGCTTGCCGTTCTTCTTGAAGTTCCCCTTCTTCCCTTTGCCCTTTTCTTTAAACTAGTGGTCTTGTCAACCATCAACACTTGATGCTTTTCTTGATTTCTACCTTCGTCGATTTCAGCATTACGAAGAGCTTGGGAATTACTTTCGTCATTCCTTGCATATTATGGTTCATCACTAAGTTCTAGTAACTTCGTGATAGTGACTAGAGAACTTTGTCAATTACTATCTTATCTGGAAGATTAACTTCCACTTGATTCAAGCAATTGTAGTACTCAGACAATCTGAGCACATGCTCACTAGTTGAGCTATTCTCCTCCATCTTGTAGGCAAAGTACTTGTTAGAGGTCTCATACCTCTCGACTCGGGCATGAGTCTGAAATACCAATTTCAGCTCTTGGAACATCTCATATGCTCCATGATATTTCAAAACATTTTTGAAGTCCCGGTTCTAAGCCCTAAAGCATGGTGCACTAAACTATTAAGTAGTCATCATACCGAGCTTTGTCAAACGTTCATAGCGTCTGCATATGCTCCTACAATAGGTCCATCACCTAGTGGTGCATCAAGGACATAATTCTTCTGTGCAGCAATGAGGATAATCCTCAGATCACGGACCAAGTCCGCATCATTGCTACTAACATCTTTCAACATAGTTTGTCTCTAGGAACATATCAAAATAAACGTGGAATAACATCGCGAGCTATTGATCTACAACATAGTTATGCAAATACTATCAGGACTAAGTTCATGATAAATTAAAGTTCAATTTAATCATATTAATTAAGAACTCCCACTTAGATAGACATCTCTCTTATCATCTAAGTGATCACGTGATCCAAATCAACTAAACCATAACCGATCATCACGTGAAATGGAGTAGTTTTCAATGGTGAACATCACTATGTTGATCATATCTACTATATGATTCACGTTCGACCTTTCGGTCTC
>NW_021203796.1:0-1359 GCF_002162155.2 Triticum dicoccoides
CCAAGAACGAAAGGGCATTCCTGGCATTGGTCAATATATATGTGGAAACGATATCTCCTCTATAGAGGACAAGAAATTTTGGGGCAATCAGGCAAAAAGCGCACAAGAAAATGAAGTACTTTCAAGGACTGCCATAGAATGGAGAGATGTTCACTAAAACGGTCATAATTTGGTCATTCGGAGTCCGTGTCGGACCCACAAGTACTCAAACTGCTCGCGGCGAGCGCGCGAATCCAGAAAATACTCCCCGCTTGTGCCAGGAGGCTTGGAGTGCCCTGAAATACGGCCTTAGGCAGGACTTTTTGGCCCTGAAAGTCAAAGAACATCATTCATCGCTGTTTTTCAGACAAGTTTCTGAACCCATTGGCACTTCCTTTTGAAGGAAATTCGAGAGATTATGTTGCTTATAGACATTAGCCCCCCTTGTAGGGACAAACGTACCTTTCTGCAGATGCTCTATGATCCGGGCAATCTCATTTGGCCGTAAATTGAAAAAAATCCAGCGGCTATATGCCTTATTCTCCTTGTTTTCGCCGGATGGCATGCTGTAACTCATGCGCGTGAAAGCCAAGAACAAAAGGGCATTCCTAGCATTGGTCAATATATATGTGGAAACGATATCTCCTCTATAGAGGACAAGAAATTTTGGGGCAATCAGGCAAAAAGCGCACAAGAAAATGAAGTACTTTCAAGGACTGCCATAGAATGGAGAGATGTTCACTAAAACGGTCATAATTTTGTCATTCGGAGTCCGTGTCGGACCCACAAGTACTCAAACTGCTCGCGGCGAGCGCGTGAATCCAGAAAATACTCCGCGCTTGCGCCAGGAGGCCCGGAGTGCCCTCAAATACGGCCTTAAGCAGGACTTTTTGGCCCTGAAAGTCAAAGAACATCATTCATCGCTGTTTTTCAGACAAGTTTCTGAACCCATTGGCACTTCCTTTTGAAGGAAATTCGAGAGATTATGTTGCTTATAGACATTAGCCCCCCTTGTAGGGACAAACGTACCTTTCTGCAGATGCTCTATGATCCGGGCAATCTTATTTGGCCGTAAATTGAAGAAAATCGAGCGGCTATATGCCTTATTCTCCTTGTTTTCGCCGGATGGCATGCTGTAACTCATGCGCGTGAAAGCCAAGAACAAAAGGGCATTCCTAGCATTGGTCAATATATATGTGGAAACGATATCTCCTCTATAGAGGACAAGAAATTTTGGGGCAATCAGGCAAAAAGCGCACAAGAAAATGAAGTACTTTCAAGGACTGCCATAGAATGGAGAGATGTTCACTAAAACGGTCATAATTTTGTCATTCGGAGTCCGTGTCGGACCCACAAGTACTCAAACTGCTCGCGGCGAGC
>NW_021203797.1:0-1171 GCF_002162155.2 Triticum dicoccoides
AATAAGTCGGTTGCTCGCTCCATTGTTCCTGAGAACGGAGTCTTGGTCATTTTACCCATAAGGCATGGTTCGCACGTGTCAAATGATTCATAATCAAGAGACTCTAAAAGTCCATCAGCATGGAGCTTCTTCATGCGTTTGACACCTATGTGACCAAGGCGGCAGTGCCACAAGTATGTGGGACTATCATTATCAACTTTACTTCTTTTGGTACTCACATTATGAACATGTGTAGCATCACGTTCGAGATTCATAAAGAATAAACCATTCACCATAGGAGCATGACCATAAAACATATCTCTCATAAAAATGGAACAACCATTATTCTCAGATTTAAAAGAGTAGCCATCTCGAATTAAACGAGATCCCGATACAATGTTCATGCTCAAAGTTGGCACTAAATAACAATTATTAAGGTTTAAAACTAATCCCGAAGGGAGATGTAGAGGTAGCGTGCCGACGGCGATCACATTGACCTTGGAACCATTCCCGACGCGCATCGTCACCTCGTCCTTTGCCAGTTTCCGCTTATTCCGCAGCCCCTGCTTTGAGTTACAAATGTGAGCAACTGCACCGGTATCAAATACCCAGGAGCCACTACGGGCACTAGTAAGGTACACATCAATTACATGTATATCACATATACCTTTGGTTTTGTCGGCCTTCTTATCCGCTAAGTACTTAGGGCAGTTCCGCTTCCAGTGACCGCTTCCCTTGCAATAAAAGCACTCGGTCTCGGGCTTGGGTCCATTCTTTGGCTTCTTCCCGGCAGCTTGCTTGCCGGGCGCGGCAACCTCCTTGCCGTCCTTCTTGAAGCTCTTTTTACCCTTGCCTTTCTTGAACTTAGTGGTTTTATTGATCATCAACACTTGATGTTCCTTCCTGACTTCTACCTCCGCTGATTTCAGCATAGCAAATACTTCAGGAATGGTCTTTTCCATCCCCTGCATATTGAAGTTCATCACAAAGCTCTTGTAGCTTGGTGGAAGCGACTGGAGGATTCTGTCAATGACCGCATCATCCGGGAGATTAACTCCTAGCTGAGTCAAGCGGTTATGCAACCCAGACATAGTGAGTATGTGCTCACTGACAGAACTGTTTTCCTCCATCTTACAGCTGAAGAATTTGTCGGAGACTTCATATCTCTCGACCCGGGCATGAGCTTGGAAAA
>NW_021203798.1:0-926 GCF_002162155.2 Triticum dicoccoides
CAGTGGTTGTTCCCCTTATTACAGAAGCACTTAGTCTCGGGTTTGGGTTCAACCTTGGGTTTCTTCACTAGAGCAGCAGCTGAATTGCCGTTTCATGAAGTATCCCTTTGTTCCCTTGCCCTTCTTGAAACTAGTGGTTTCACCAACCATCAACAATTGATGCTCCTTCTTGATTTCTACTTTCGCGGTGTCAAACATCATGAATATTTCAAGGATCATCATATCTATCCCTGATATGTTATAGTTAATCACGAAGCTCTAGCAGCTTGGTGGCAATGACTTTGGGGAAACATCACTATCTCAACTGGAGGATCAACTCCCACTCGATTCAAGTGATTGTTGTGCTCAGACAATCTGAGCACAAGCTCAACGATTGAGCTTTTCTCCCTTAGTTTGCAGGCTAAGAAAATCGTCGGAGGTCTTATACCTCTTGACGTGGGCACGAGCCTGAAATCCCAATTTCAGCCCTCGAAACATCTCATATGTTCCACGACGTTTCGAAAACGTCTTTGGTGCCTCTACTTAAACCATTTAATTGAACTATCACGTAGTTATCAAAACGTGTATGTCCGATGTTTGCAACATCGACAAACGACGTTGGGGTTCAGCACACTGAGCGGTGCATTAAGGACATAAGCTTTCTACTGATCGCATAATCGCTACTATCAACTTTCAACTATATTTTCTCTAGGAACATATCTAAACAGTGGAACTAAAGCGCGAGCTTACGACATAATTTGCAAAAGGTCTTTTGACTATGTTCAGGATAATTAAGTTCATCTTATGAACTCCCACTTAGATAGACATCCCTCTGGTCATCTAAGTGATCACATGATCCGAGTCAACTAGGCCGTGTCCGATCATCACGTGAGACGGACTAGTCATCATCGGTGAACATCTTCATGTTGATCGTATCTACCATACGA
>NW_021203799.1:0-1041 GCF_002162155.2 Triticum dicoccoides
GAGATTCACTCTACTTACTTCATGTTGATAGTGTTTGCTAGTTCCTTCAGGATATTAGTAACTTTGCGATAGTCCTCGAGGTCCGTGGTATTTCCTTCTTTCAAATACTATGAACCGCTTATGGCAGATGTTTATTGGATCAAAAGATCACAATTAGAGTACTCTTGAGGAGATCTCCATTCATAAATCGTGACTCTGCCAGTCCTACCTCTCTGCATGGGTTATCTGGAAGAAATGTTGAATTCGTTCGACATGCCAAACCATGCATCCACAACTCAGAAAATCGTGTGTTCCTTTGAGTTGTCCCTCTTTAGTTGTCTACTGACCTTCGTCTATCAATTGATAGTCAAGAGTATGCGTGCATTCGTTTATCGATGCCTATTACTCTTGTGGTCCGTCAAGCCATTCTATCGCAGAATGACTAGGAGAAACAAACTCCAATACCTCTTCCATATCCAGGATTGGGTCAAAGAAGTTGTGCTCCGCAGATCAAATTGCTAATCCAGCTTTTGTTCTGTTCTACCTTGGAGTATTACCATCTTTATATCAGGATTGTTATAGGAATTGCACACCATCCCATGAACTCTTGGTACAGTGATACTTCTTGCCATCACTGTTCATTCCTCGGCCCTCGTGTTGATGCAACCGGAATACCGACAAATGAATTGTGATGTGTGAAATCAATACTCCCAGCAACCTCGTTGCTTGGTAGTTAAAGGATAATAATTTCATTCTTAGCATGTTGGTTTTTGAATCATCCTTCTAAGACTTATTGTGCTACCTAGTTCTTATTTCGGTGCACCCTTCGATTGATGAGTTAGGATCTTGTCAAGTCCTCACTCATTTGATTATATCGTCTTGCCCTCAAAAGCGAGATTGTTCTCGAGCTTAGTAACATACCGGTGGTTCGTGATTTTCTGAATGTCTTCTCGGAAGTATCACCAGGTCGTCACCTGACCGTTATGTTGAGCCCGTGATCAAGTTGGTTTCTTATGAACCACCTTCTTTCCAAGAATCGGTGTTAGATATCCCTGAGCTAGT
>NW_021203800.1:0-989 GCF_002162155.2 Triticum dicoccoides
GTTCCGTGTTGTTGCAGCCGGAGTGCCGACAAGTGAATCATGATGTGTGAACTCAATACTCCTAGCAACCCCATTGCTTGGTAGTTAATGGACAATAATCTTATTCTTAGTATGTTGGTTATTGAATCACCATTCTAAGATTGATCATGCTACCTAGTCCTTATTTTCTGGTGCACTCTTTGATTGATGAGTTAGGATTTTGTCAAGTCCTCGCTCATTTGATCATATCATCTTGCCCTGAAAAGCAAGATTGTTCTCGAGCTTAGTAACATATCGGTGGATCGTGATTTCCGAAGGTCTTCTCGGAAGTATTACCAGGTTGTCACCTGACCGCTATGTTGAGCTCGTGATCAAGTTGGTTTCTTGTGAACCACCTTCTCTCCAAGAATCGGTGTTAGATACCCCTGAGCTAGTTGGCTAAGCTGAACAACAACTTGGAGAGTTGGAAGATAAAAGCTTGCCTGACTTAGTTCGTTCCAAAGGGATGTTCTTGTGTAGTGTGTGTTGAAGAAAGATGATATCTTCATCGATTGGTCCCTGTGGTCAGTTGTTGGATCTACTGTCTTATCAATCCTTTGAATTGAGTGTGGGCTATCGTCAAATCAAGTCAGAACCAACGATGCTCGTAATGTTGTCTTATTCGTGGTTGATCCCTCGAGCATACACCATTACATCTTTGTTCTGACCAATGCTATCACCGTGTTCACTTAACTATGGAATTCCTTTTAAAAGGAAACCCGGATGAATTGTTGTTGAGCCCATTGACAACATCCTTATCTCCTCCATGATTTTGTTGAACATTAAGCTAGTGTTGGAAACTTTTGAAAGCATTTTCTTCATGCTAGCTCATGAAGTACTTGTTTGATGAAAGGAGTGACTTCCTTTGATTCACGTGCATTTTGATGTAAGCTGCCGTCGTGAATTCGAGAAAGTTTGTTTTTGCTCCTTTGGAATCATCCCAAGTCGGTCATGCACGTGCGAAGAATTCT
>NW_021203801.1:0-686 GCF_002162155.2 Triticum dicoccoides
GACCAACACGTAAACGCATGCCAGGGTTTGTTAATCGTGGAAATCACTCCGGGACCCCAAAACAGTGAGTAATAGTCCATGAAACGGGCCAGAATCGGCCAAAACTGCGAGTGTTGATGACCGACACATAGACACGTCCCAGGGTTCGTTAATCGTGGTAATCACTCTGGAACCCCAAAATAGTTAGTAATTGTCCATGAAACGGGCCAGAATCGGCCAAAACTGCCAGTGTTGATTACCGACACATAGACGCATCCCAGGGTTTGTTAATCTTGGTAATTACTCCGGGAACCCAAAACAGTGAGCAATAGTCCATGAAACGGGCTAGAATCGGCAAAAACTACGATTGTTGATGACCGACACGTAAATGCATCCCAGGGTTTGTTAATCGTGGAAATCACTCTGGGACCCCAAAACAGTGAGTAATAGTCCATGAAACGGGCAAGAATCGGCCAAAACTGGCAGTGTTGATGACTGAAACGTAAATGCATCCCAGGTTTTGTTAATCATGGAAATCACTCTCGGACCCCAAAACAGTGAGTAATAGTCCATGAAACGGGCCAGAATCGGCCAAAACTGCCAGTGTTGGTGACCGACACGTAGACGCATCCCAGGGTTTGTTAATCGTGGTAATCACTCCTGGACCCGAAAACAGTGAGTAATAGTCCATGAAACGGGCCAGAATC
>NW_021203802.1:0-840 GCF_002162155.2 Triticum dicoccoides
TTACACGGGCACTTCAATGTTTTTTAAACTTATTTGAACTCCAGACTTCTTTTGTGTTCAGTATGCAGCATTCAAAGCGACGTCATCAATTTCCAACATGTTCTAACATCATTTGTTGTTTTCGGTCATTTACCTAATTGTTTAGAGAGCTAAATGACCGTGAAATTGAAAATCACTACAAAATGACTTCTGAAAATGTTGAATCTTGGCATGGTATCAACATTTCACCCGCATAGCATGTGCGAAAGAGTAGAGAGGGTCACTTCTAGTTTGGACGCACTTCGTGTACAAACTGGACAAACTCTTTCGGAGTATCAGGGTTTCGGATGAGAACTCATCTGTTACACGGGCACTTCAATATTTTTAAACTTATTTGAACTCCGGACTTCTTTTGTGTTCAGTATGCAGCATTCAAAGCGACGTCATCAATGTCCAACATGTTCTGACATCATTTGTTGTTTTTCGGTCATTTACCTAATTGTTTAGAGAGCTAAATGACCGTGAAATTGAAAATCACTACAAAATGACTTCTGAAAATGTTGAAACTTGGCATCGTATCATCATTTCACCCGCATAGCATGTGCGAAAGAGTAAAGAGGGTCACTTATAGGTTGGACGCACTTCGTGTACAAACTGGACAATATCTTTCGGAGTATCAGGGTTTCGGACGAGAACTCATCTGTTACACGGGCACTTCAATGTTTTTAAACTTATTTGAACTCCAAACTTCTTTTGTGTTTAGTATGCAGCATTCAAAGCGACGTCATCAATTTCCAACATGTTCTGACATCATTTGTTGTTTTTCGGTCATTTACCTAATTGTTTAGAGAGCTAAATGAC
>NW_021203803.1:0-1330 GCF_002162155.2 Triticum dicoccoides
AAGGAGAGCTGATTTCCTTCCTCATTGCTGGCCTCGATATGGACTATCAACCCCTCATATCCGCTCTTGATGTTCGCACCGAGCCTCTCTCCGTCGATGATCTCTTTGGCATGGTGTCGAACTTCGATCAGAGAGTGGAGATGTTCCACGGCTCTGGATCGGGTGCCTTCAAGTCATCCGCAAACGCCGCTGCTCGAGGACGTGGTGGCCCTCCCAAGGGCAACCGTGGTTTTCCCAAGAGTGGTGGCGGCAACAATGGTAGCAGCAACGGCGGCTACCGTGGCGGCTTCAACAACGGCGGCTACCGCGGCGGCGGCGGCGGCCATGGAAACAACGGTGGCAATGGCTACCGCGGCGGCGGTGGCGGCAACTACAACAACAACCATGGTGGCGGCGGTGGCTACTACAACAACAACGGCCAGCCGCGTTTCTACAACAACAACAACCAAGGTCGCCACTTTGCCGGGTATGAGGAATATGAGAACAAATGTCAGACCTGCAAAAAAACTAACCACATCGCAAAAGAGTGCAAATGGCGTTATGCAGAGGATAACTCCCAGAGGAAACGAGTTGCGGCTGCAGCAGATACCTCCTACGGAGTTGACTCCAACTGGTACCTTGACTCCGGCGCCAACGAGAACATTACCTCTGATCTTGAGAAGCTGACCATGCATGAAAGATATCACGGCAAGGAGCAAATCAACACAGCAGAAAACGCTGCAGGTATGATGATAAGTCATGTTGGTCAGTCTATTGTTAAAACCCCACATTGTGATATTCATCTCAAAGATGTCTTGCATGTTCCAAGTGCATCCAAAAATCTCCTTTCCGTTCATCGTATCACACTTGATAATGGAGTGTTTATTGTATTTTACCCATTTTTCTTTTTGATCAAGGACCAGGTCACGAGGAGGGTCCTCTATCTTTTTGTACTGCAAATTTTGATATATTATATGTATTTTTCTGAATTAGGATGATTTAGTTATGATTTTTTCAAGTTTGAAAATTGTCCTATAGTCCCGGTTTGTGTCTCCAACCGGGACTATAGGTTAGACCCCTTTAATGCCGGTTCGTGCCACGAACCGACACTAAAGGGGCTCGTGGGGCCCTGGCCTGACGCCAGCCTGCCACCACCCCTTTAGTACCGGTTCGTGGCACGAACCGGTACTAAAGGTTCGACACGAACCGACACTAATGCATAGCCGTTCGAACTGGTACTAATGATACCATTAGTACCGGGCCAAAATTGAACCGGAACTAATGTGTCTCACATAAGGTCCTTTTTCTACTAGTGGGAGCAGCACCGGGCCAAGCAACCGGGAGTCGGCGC
>NW_021203804.1:0-1397 GCF_002162155.2 Triticum dicoccoides
TGGCATGATTAGATGTGGTATTGTTGAGGAGAATGAAGCTATGCTTGCACGTTTTCTGGGTGGATTAAATAGAGAGATTCAGACCATTCTAGACTATAAGGAGTATACTAATATCACTCGTTTATTCCATCTTGCTTGTAAAGCTGAACGTGAAGTGCAGGATCGACAAGCATTGGGGCGAACTAACTTTTCTGCAGGCCGACCTTCATCATGGACACCACGTGCATCTTCTACTTCAACTGCACCAGCACCTCCATCAGGTGCCACCTCCAGCCGTGATACAAGAAAACAGGCACAACCACCATTATCTGCCAAGAGCGCACCTGCGGGGCCTACACAGCGTTCTTCTTCTTCCATAGCATCAACAGGGCACACAAGTGATATTATTTGTTGTCGTTGTAAGGGAGGAGGTCATTATGCGAGAGAATGCAAATCTCCGCGTGTGATGATTGCTACCGCGGATGGTGGATATGAGTCCGCTAGTGACTATGATGAGGAGACTTTGGCTCTTATTACACGTGAAGAACATGGTGGAGATGATTCTGATAATGAGACGCAATACATGGCTCCTGAAGACGCTGACAGGTATGAATGTTTAGTTGCTCAACGTGTTTTGAGTGTGCAGATCACACAAGCTGAGCAAAATTAGAGGCACAATTTGTTCCATACCAAGGGAGTTGTGAAGGAACGTTCTGTGCGCGTCATCATAGACGGAGGGAGCTGCAACAAATTGGCTAGCATGGAGATGGTCGAGAAGCTTTCTCTCACCACAAGACCACATCCACATCCTTACTACATCCAATGGTTCAACAACAGCGGCAAGGTTAAGGTAACACGTACTGTTCGTGTGCATTTTAGTATATCTACATATGTTGATTATGTTGATTGTGATGTGGTACCTATGCAAGCATGTTCCTTATTACTTGGTAGACCATGGCAATTTGATAAAAATTCTGTACACCATGGTAGAAACAATCACTATACTCTTGTTCATAAGGATAAAAATATTACTTTGCTTCCTATGACTCCTGATTCCATTTTGAAAGATGATATTAATAGAGCTAATAAATCAAAACAGGAGACGAATAAGAGTGAAAATCAGATTGTGGCAAAAGAATTTGAGCAACAAATGAAGCCTAATAATAAACCATCTAGTGTTGCTTCTGAAATTAAATTGAAAAGTGCATGTTTATTTGCCACCAAATCTGATATTGATGAGCTAGATTTCAGCAAATCTGTTTGCTATGCTTTTGTGTGCAAAGAGGCATTATTTTCATTCGAGGACGTGCCTTCCTCTTTGCCTCCTGCTGTCACTAACATTTTGCAGGAGTTCGCTGACGTCTTTCCACAAGACGTGCCACCGGGATTACCGCCTATTCGAGGGATTGAGCATCAAA
>NW_021203805.1:0-1103 GCF_002162155.2 Triticum dicoccoides
ATTATCATGAACTTAGTCTAAAACCTTTGCAAATATGTCTTGTAGATCAAATGGCCAACGCTCATGTCAACATGAACTTCAACGCGTTCCTAGAGAAAACCAAGCTGAAAGATGATGGCAGCAACTATACGGACTGGGTCCGGAACCTGAGGATCATCCTCATAGCTGCCAGGAAACAATATGTCCTAGAAGGACCGCTAGGTGACGCTCCCGTCCCAGAGAACCAAGACATTATGAATGCTTGGCAAACTCACGCTGATGATTACTCCCTCGTTCAGTGCGGCATGCTTTACAGCTTAGAACCGGGGCTCCAAAAGCGTTTTGAGCATCACGGAGCATATGAGATGTTCGAAGAGCTGAAACTAGTTTTCCAAGCTCATGCCTGGTTCGAGAGATATGATGTCTCCGACAAGTTCTATAGTTGTAAGATGGAGGAAAACAGTTCTGTCAGTGAGCACATCCTGAAGATGTCTGGGTTGCACAACCGTATGACCCAGCTGAACATTAACCTCCCAGATGAGGCGGTCATTGACAGAATCCTCCAGTCGCTCCCACCAAGCTACACGAGCTTTGTGATGAACTACAACATGCAGGGGATGGAAAGACCATTCCTGAAGTGTTCTCGATGCTGAAGTCAGCAGAGGCTGAAATCAAGAAAGAACATCAAGTGTTGATGGTCAATAAGACCACTAAGTTCAAGAAGGGCAAGGGTAAGAAGAACTTCAAGAAGGACGGCAAGGAGGTTGCCGCGCCTGGTAAGCCAGTTACCGGGAAGAAGTCAAAGAATGGACCTAAGCCTGAGACTGAGTGCTTTTATTGCAAGGGGAAGGGTCACTGGAAGCGGAACTGCCCCAAATACTTAGCAGATAAGAAGGCCGGCAAAACCAAAGGTATATTTGATATACATGTAATTGATGTGTACCTTACCAGTACTCGTAGTAACTCCTGGGTATTTGATACCGGTGCCGTTGCTCATATTTGTAACTCACAGCAGGAGCTGCGGAATAAACGGAGACTAGCGAAGGACGAGGTGACGATGCGCGTCGGGAATGGTTCCAGAGTCGATGTGATCGCCGTCGGCACGCTGCCTCTACATTTACCTA
>NW_021203806.1:0-1200 GCF_002162155.2 Triticum dicoccoides
GTCGGGCTAGGGGGCATTCCAGCAGCAGATGTCGCATCGTCTCCGGCTGCTGGTCACATAGGAGGCAGCGGGGATGATGTTGGAGACCGTGGCGAGCCAACCTCTCTGCCGTCCAGCAGCGGTCCTGGTTGGCTAACCAGTGGAAGAACTTGACTCGCGGCGGCGCCCAACACTTCCAGATTAGCTTCCAGGAATGGCAGCCCGTTGATCCATGGAAGATGGCTGAAGAACTTGACTCGCGGCGGCGCCCAGCACTTCCAGATTAGCTTCCAGGAATGGCAGCCCGTTGATCCATGGAAGGTGGCCGTGTAACAGGACTGCGCGGAATAGGTGCCGCTCACCGTCCATCTCCAGATCAACCTGTCCGGTGTGGTGGAGAGCTCGGTGCGCTGCATGATCTGCCAGAGCTGTAGATACTGACCAATCTCATGGAGGCCGAGGTTGCCTTGGATGTCGCGTGCCCAGGAGTTGCCATTGAGTCCGTCCGCCACGGTTCTCGTCGTCCGTCGTCGCTTGGGGATGCAGCTGTAGAGGTTAGGCATGAGCTCGCGCACGGATTGGCCACCAATCCATCGGTCCTCCCAGAGCAGGGCGGTCTGCCCATTCCCAATGACCGTGAACGTGGATGCCCAGAACAGGGCTCGTTCCGTGGGCGAGAATTGAAGGTCTAGCCCTTGCCATGCTCGCTCCGGGTCCGTTCTGGAGAACCATAACCAGCGTAGTCGCATGGCGAGACCGGCACGCTCGAGGTCTCGCACGCCCAGGCCCCCAAGCTCGATGGGGCGGCAAACTCTGTTCCAGTTCACGTGGCAGTGTCCGCCATTGGCAGTGGCACGTCCAGCCCAAAGGAAACCGCGCTAAATCTTCTCGATCTGCTTGGGGTTTTTTTTGGGGGGCGCGAACGCAAGCAGTTGGTGCACTGGGATGGCACACAAGACCGACTTGACCAGCGCGAGGCGCCCGGTTTTAGTCATCAGCCAAGCCTTCCAGGTCGGTAGGCGCGCGGCGACCGCATCTACCATGGGTTGTAGCTGGGCGGCAGATGGGCGGCGCGTGGACAGGGGGATGCCGAGGTAGGTGATGGGGAGAGTCGCCACCGGGAAGCCGAGGTGCGCGATCATCTCCGTGGCTGCTTGGTCGCCGTGCAAGATGGTGGCGGAGCTCTTGGTGAAGTTCACCTTCAGGCCGGAGGCCCTGCCG
>NW_021203807.1:0-2575 GCF_002162155.2 Triticum dicoccoides
GAGCAAAAGGCAGCCTGGACATATCTTTTTTGGAAACGGAGAAAATAAAATTGCCTTGTCGATTCTTTAAGAAAAAGAGAATTGCCTAGTTAATTAACGGAAAACCAGACGAAAACTGATACAAACACCATCTGCGGACTTTTCACTAAAAGCATGGAACTCCATGACCGCACGACTAACCCAACAAACATAGCCAATGCGCAACAATCACAAACCCTCACACTTCTACGATGAAGTGGAAACCCCAAAGAAAACGTCTTGGCTGAAGACAAAGGACACCACCGAATCCTCGTAGACGAGTCCAACCATGTGGACGGTTCAAGAGGCTGAAGATCATACATTTAAGCAACTGCGGACGCCTTTCCTATGGCTCTACATTTCTTGCCTTTGCTCCTAATAGTCTTCTCCCCTTCTTGATTTTGTCCCTCATAGCCTTCTCCACCAGGATGCAAGCAATCACCTTTGCTAGGTCCAGGGCTAGCCGCTTCCAAAATGACAAGCAAGTCTCAAAGCTCTTTCACGAAGAGAGTCTCTGAATTAGGTGCAACGCACCTACCTTACCAACCTTGTCACTCACAGACAACACCTGCCCAATGTCCATATGAGAGTAAGTGACATTAGCATCCCCACCATGATCAACAAAGACAAGCTTTTTGCTCAGATCCACCTGTGGTGGCGGCGTCGTGGGCATTGGCAAGGCCCCTAGAGTGGCCATCTCCTCCAGAAGCAACATCAAAAGAGGCGAAGTGGAATCCCTACATAGCTCATGCAGCTCAGCTTAAATATATTTTCATTTTTCTGAGAAAACATGATCGACTACAACCCAATGACTACAAAATATAGCACAAGACACACCCATACATAGGCACACACCAGAGACAAGTGATGCCAGAAGTAGCACCCAACACCAACAAGAATGCAACATGGGGAGAGAGAGAGAGAGAGGGAGGGAGGGAGGGAGAGAGGGAGAGAGACGAAATGAGTTGCGACAAGATGCCATCAGGAGGGACGTATCACCCATGAACACTAATCGGGATGTGAAGAGAGAGGGCTAGCATTGCTAATTCAATCGACAAGGAGATCCGACATAGAGAATAAGTCACTAACTTGCCTTCCGATCACTCTGCACCTTGAAGAGTTAGCAGAGTCGCATTCATGATCTAATGGTCTCCCACTGCCTACCCATGCAGCGACAAGGAGAGGAACATAATATGTTGAAGGGTAATGTTTCAGCCCTTGCACCTCCTCTTGGCCTCACCACAGACCACAATCACTAAAAGTGAACCTCGGCATTATGCAAGCCAACGAACCTTCGAGAGTCGCCGAAGGGCACCGAAGAACGAGACCTTATCATCGCCACGAGCACCCATGAGAGTAGGTCCACTAATGGAACCATGATGGCCATGGCATTGGCCGCCACCACATAGTAGTTTTACCGCCACCACCAAATACTCTAGGGCGTTTGAGTTGATAAAACACACACCATGATAAGACAATCCATGCAAGTCTATGAGGGCACCATTAGTACTCAATTGGATGCTCGTAATAAGTTATTGTCGATGGCTCATAGCTTGTCATTCTTGAAGTTAACCCTTCCCTTTTCAACTCACCTTGTATCTTCATCCTCGTGAACAAATTGCTTCTTACTCCTCACAACCGCAGGGACTCATAGAACTATATCTCAACTTATTTTTCTTGGAAATCCATATGCAGTATTATCGAATAAAGTGCAATTCTCTCGTAGTTATAGATCATTAACATCGTGACTAGGATCACCAAATGGAGCGTGTGTGGACATTCGCTAAAATATTGTACAAAATGGAGGTCGTAGGAAATCACTTATTCCAATGAGGATTCCAAGTTTCCAACACGTAAGTACTTTGATAAATGTCCTAAATGAAAATTTTGACTACATATTATATCCCTTAACTCTTCTACGAAACAACCTATTATAGTGTTGCTACTTGCTCATCCCTCGTTTCCAGGTCACATATATGTATTTGTTTTAATTGCAATGGATACATATATGGTTTTAATTGCAAGGTCAGCATGCATAGCTAACGATTATGTCAAGATATGGAGATGTGAGATTGGCCTTTACACCCGAATTTCTTCTATTACAAAATAAGCCGCGTAAACTCAAATGGAGTGAGTAGCCCGACTACGCATACATCAACATTGATCGTACAAGAAGAGCATTTGCGCTGGTCACCTGGGTCACCTCACGGATCGAATTCGATAGTTTTATTTTGTTTTGTCTTACAACCGTGCTAGCCCCATTTCCATTAATTGCTTATGAAAAATAACCAATTCGTACAAGTTGTAAAAAATAGAGGGATTAAGATATGAAAGAGGTGTTGCGAGTTGGAGTACCAGTAAGAAACCCGCTGTGAAAGTTTGCTCTCGAACAACCACTATAGCCTACTAGCACGAGATACACATGTTTAACAAGTTGAGGATCACAACACAAATTACAATCAGAAGCAACACTTGCTCTAAAGATAGAAACGCCTTCCTAAACCACCTCCGGGGGGACGAGCAGCAATCAGTACCACTGGGGGCGCCAGTACAACGC
>NW_021203808.1:0-1260 GCF_002162155.2 Triticum dicoccoides
TCAGTTCAGTTCCTACTACTTCCGTATGTTAATTGTTGATCTCGGAACCTTGATATTGTGCTTCTGAGTGGTTATGCCACCATTTTTGTGAATGTCTCAAATCTTTTCTGAGCATTTACAGCCGTTATGCTGTCCGAGTCGTCTCAGGTCTCTAAACAGTCTGATGCACTTGCAAATTCCTTCCTCCCGTTTCAATGTTCCTTTGGGCCAGATTAACCACACTAATCAGTAAGTTGAGGTACTCTGTTACCTTGACATATATGTTGGAGATATTATTATGACCCTAGGTGTCTTAGGGGATCATCTAGTAATTTAGCCATGATTTGTGTTCCCAGTGTGATGATTCTGGCCATCATTCTCGAAAGCATCCCGTGATGCTACTTAGTAATAGGTATTCTGTTCCTGGGTTCTTGAACCCGAGATTCACTCTACCTACTTCATGTTGATAGTGTTTGCTAGTCCCTTTAGGATAGTAGTAACCTTTGCGATAGTCCTCGAGGTTCGTGGTACATCCTTCTTCCAATTACCATGAACCATTCTTGGCAGGAGTTCTTCTGAACCAAAAGATGACAACAAGGGTGCTGTCGATGAGTTCTCCATGCTATATTGTGACTCTGCTAGCTCAACCCTTCTGCATGGGTTATCCGGAAGAATTATGTTGAACTTGGTTCGACATACTAGTCTATGCATCCACAACTCAGAAAGTTATATGTTCCTTTGAGTTGTCCCTCTTTAGTTGTCTACTGACCTTCGTCTATCAATTGATAGTCAAGAGTAATTGTGCATTCGTGTTATCAATGCTTATTACTCTTGTGGTCCGTCAAGCCATTCTGTCCTGAATGACTTGGAGAAACAAACTCCAGTACCTCATCCATATTTAGGATTGGGTCAAAGTAGTTGTGTTCCGCAGATCAAGTTACAATCCAGCTTCTGGTCTGCTCTACCCTGAAGTATTACCTTCTTTATGACAGGAATTTCATGAGAATTGCACCACCTTTTGTGAATTCTTGACATAGTGATACTTCTCGCCATCCTTTTTCATTCCTCGGTTCCGTGTTGTTGCAGCCGGAGTGCCGACAAGTGAATCATGGTGTGTGAAATCAATACTCCCAGCAACCTCGTTGCTTGGTAGCTAAAGGATAATAATTTCATTCTTAGCGTGTTGGGTTTTGAATCATCCTTCTAAGACTGATCGTGCTACCTAGTCCTTATTTTGGTGCACCCTTCGATTGATGAGTTAGGATCTTGTCAAGTCCTCAC
>NW_021203809.1:0-1916 GCF_002162155.2 Triticum dicoccoides
CTTGTCAATGACAACGAAGATAGCATCATTTCCACGCTTGGACTTAGGAAAACCAGTCACGAAGTCCATCTCGATATGATCAAACTTCCATTCCGGAATAGCAAGAGGTTGGAGGAGACCAGCTGGTCTTTGGTGTTCTGCTTTCACTCTTCTGCAGACATCACATTCATTCACGAATTGAGCAATCTCTCGCTTCATTCGAGTCCACCAATATGAATGCTTGAGGTCATGGTACATCTTTGTACTTCCAGGATGAATGGATAGGAGGGAATTGTGTGCCTCATTCATGATGACTTTTCTCAGATGACCTTTTGGAACCACAATTCGATCCTCGAAGAAAAGAGTATCTTTGTCATCCAAGCGATAGCACTTGTATTTGAGAATGCCCTTGTCAATACCACGTTTCACCTTCTTCACCATGGTATCCAGGAGTTGTGCCTCACGAATTTGATCTTCCAAAGTAGGAGAGACTATGAGGTTGGCAAGAAAGCCTTGAGGAACAACTTGAAGATTCAGCTTGCGGAAGGCTTCACAAAGGTCCGATTGAAACGGCTTGAGAATTAGACTGTTGCAATAAGCCTTTCTGCTCAGAGCATCTGCAATCACATTCGCCTTGCCAGGAGTATATTCGATACTCGGATTGTACTCTTGAATCATTTCGACCCATCGAGTTTGCCTAAGATTAAGGTTGGGTTGAGTGAAGATATACTTGAGGCTCTTGTGATCGGTGAAAATGTCCACTTGCCTTCCCAATAAGAGACGTCTCCATGTTATCAATGCATGGACAACTGCCGCCAACTCGAGATCGTGAGTGGGGTAGTTCTTTTCGTTGGGCTTCAACTGACGAGAGATATAGCCCACAACTTTCTTCTCTTGCATCAACACAGCACCGAGACCTTGAAGGGAAGCATCACAGAATACTTTGAATGGCTTGGATTCGTCAGGAGGAGTCAAGACAGGAGCTGTGACTAGCTTCTCTTTGAGGGTGTTGAAAGCGATGTCGCACTCGGGCGTCCAGACATACTTGACATGCTTCTGGAGGAGGTTGGAAAGAGGCTTTGCAATCTTAGAGAAGTTCTCAACGAATCTTCGGCAATAGCTTGCAAGACCGAGAAAACTGCGGAGCTGCTTGACATTCTGAGGAGGTTCCCAATTCAGAACAGCAGAAACCTTTGCGGGATTAACAGCAATGCCCTTGGCAGAGATGATATGACCAAGATAAAGAACTTCATCAAGCCAGAACTCACATTTGGAAAACTTCGCATAGAATTGATGCTCTCTGAGCTTGTCGAGCACCAATCGCAAATGTTTGGCATGATCCTGCTTATTCTTGTTTTGTTTTCTGCATTATTTATTTTCTTTTGTTTTTTGCTGTATTTTTTAATTCTTTTTTGCTTTTAGTTTTAGAAAAATTATAAACTTTCTGTTAGTGCCATTAGTTTTCAAATTTGAAAACACTTTTTTTGTTTTTTGTTTTCTTTCTTGCTTTATTTATTTTATTTTGTTTCTACTTACAACAAAATACTTATTGTTGCTATTTTTAATTATTACGTGGGCCGAACCATAAGACATTAAAGCATTTCAAATGAACTATGAAAAAGTTGAAAGTTGGCATGGTATCATAAATTCACCCACATAGCATGTGCATGTACAAAACGGACAATGGTATCATACTCGTGTGTTACAAAGTTGGCATGGTATCATCATAATAGTTGCGGGAGAAAGTCTTCACTTTTTCTTCGCTTGTGTCATTTGCTTATTACGCCGTAACCATGGATAATCTTCATCGCTTATCAGGATGCTGGGGTCAGCCTTGACTTTGAAGGGAGGAATTTAATGAAACTTTTCATAATCTTCAGATATGTCTGTCTTGCCCTCCACTCCCACGATGTCCCTTTTTCCTGAAAGAACTATGT
>NW_021203810.1:0-1429 GCF_002162155.2 Triticum dicoccoides
GGGGGGGGGGGTTAGTGACTAATTAACTAAGCCACGTCAGCCCGCCGGAGTTCTGGCCGGCGGCGACCATTAGCGCGGCGGCGAGAGTGGTTTTGGCCACTCCGGCGACCAAATGGGCCGCGGAGGGCATCTAGGAGGAGCTGGGGACGAGCCGAAGCTACTGGTGGAGTCAGTTGCGCTCGGGGCGGCCGGAATCGGTGCCGACGGCGAGCGAGGCGGCGGCCGGAGCTCGGGCAACAGCGGAGATGGCGCTATGGTGCATGGGAGGAGGGGCTGGTGGGCGTTAAGGGCTCCTGGGAGCGCTCTGAGTACGTCTGCGTGCTCGGTTTGGACGGAGGTGAACCAAAACGACGACGGCGACAAGTCCGGCGCCGGTGAGGTCTCGGTCTTGACGGAAACGACGGATACGACGAGCTAATGGACAGGGAAGAAGGGGGGGTCGGTAGAGGAGCTCACGGCGGGGTCGTTGGTGATCTCAGAGAGCTCGGGGACGGCCTGGTGATGACGAATCGGTCGACGGCGGCCGTCGGTGCGGAGGACGAAGATGGCGTCGGCGACGGCGCTGCTAGGCATCCGCAGGCGTGTTCTTCGGCGTGGAGCTTCACGACAGCGAGGCGGAGCTAGGGGTCACAGCCACGGGACAAGGGGACGGCGGTGGGCGCGGTGCCTTGCAGCGGCGGGCACCGGCTGATTTGGGCGGCCGTGAGAGAGAGAGAGAGCAGAGGAGCGAGGGGGGAGAGAGAACCAGAGAGTGAGAGAGCATCGGGGTCGCGTGGCGTCGCGGAGGAAGTCCAGGGCGATGAAGGGGGCAGCAGGAGGTGGAAGCAGGAGGTGGCGCTCGGGCGCGGGCGCGTCGACACGCCTCTGCCTACTGGCAGAGGTTGAAGACGGTGGGGAGTTGGGCTGGGCCGGCCGGGGGAGATGGGCCAGGTAAGTGGCCCAGGTGGCTGCAGGTAATGTATCTCTCTCTCTTTTATAATTCTGTTCTGTTTTTCTTTTAATTAATTCTTTTGCCACTGTTTGAATTAAAAATAATAATTCAAACAATGCCAAAGCTCCTCTGAATATTTTTATATTGCTAGATGGACTTTTCCAAAAGCTCATAAAATATTTCAGGGGTATTTGAAATTATATTCTAGTTATATGAATATAATTCAAATTCAAATAGTTAATGATTTAAATTCAAAGTCCCAAAAATAAATCCTTTTAAAATGTTCATTATTTTTGGTTTGGATCAAAACCCTTGCCAAAAATATTAAACATCTAAGAGGAGCATTTTGGAACAATGAATGAGATTTTAGGGGTTTTTGCCCTTCTTTATTTAGGGTTTTGAGGCTTCTGACTTCCTCAGTTCAAGTTTTAAAAATTTAAACATGATGCACAGATGGAAGCAAGCACAGGACAGGTCAGAGCTAGGGATGTGACAACT
>NW_021203811.1:0-1029 GCF_002162155.2 Triticum dicoccoides
TAGGATTTTGATAACTTAGGCGAAACGGATTCGCAGCTAAGCCTCCGAGTGGGAGTCTGGTTCACCACTCGGTAGGAATTTGATACCTTAGGCGAAACGGATTCGCAGCTAAGCCCCCGAGTGAGAGGGTTGCTCTTCACTCGGTAGGATTTTTACAAACTTAGGCGAAACGGATTCGCAGCTAAGTCACCCACTGAGGGGAATTTCATTGGACAAAAAATAAAAAGTGACAGATATTATGGAGGAACTATGACACTTATTATTTTGGGGTCCATGAACTACAGAAGTACTTTATTGCAACTCATCCGAGTGATAAAGCTTAAGTGTAAAACGGGCGGAGTAGCTCCGCGTTCCAAGCTCGGGGCTCGTCGATATTATGCTCGACGTTGTAAAGACGATACGCCCCGTTGTGGAGAACCTTGGTGACGATTAAGGGGCCTTCCCAAGAAGGAGCAAGCTTGTGTGGTTTGTGCTGATCTACTCGGAGAACCAAATCCCCTTCCTGGAAGGCTCGACCTCTCACATTTCGGGCGTGGAAACGCCGCAGATCTTGTTGGTAGATGGTCGACCGGATCAGAACCATCTCCCTTTCTTCCTCTAAAAGGTCGACTGCGTCCTGCCGCGCTTGTTCAGCTTCTGCTTCGCTGTAGATTTCAACTCGAGGAGCATTGTGGAGAAGATCACTCGGCAAGACTGCCTCAGCTCCATAGACCAAGAAGAATGGAGTTCTTCCGGTCGACCGATTAGGCGTGGTCCGCAGTCCCCAGAGTACAGATGGAAGTTCGTCGACCCAAGCTCCAGCCGCGTGTTTGAGATCACGCATCAGTCGAGGCTTCAGTCCCTTGAGAATCAGTCCATTAGCTCGCTCTGCTTGCCCATTCGACTGCGGATGGGCGACTGATGCGTAGTCGACCCGTGTGCCCTGGGAGTTGCAGAAGGTTCTGAATTCCTCTGAGTCAAAGTTCGACCCATTATCCGTAATGATGCTGTGCGGGACTCCATATCTGAATATTAGTTCCCTGATGAAGC
>NW_021203812.1:0-1685 GCF_002162155.2 Triticum dicoccoides
ATTGCATATCATATATATCATCACCAACAAGTTAACGGTATACTAGCTAGCTAAAAATCATTATAGTCGTCATTACCACTATTTAACCATCATAGTCATTACCGCTATCTAATCACCACCAATACCAGCTTAAAGCAGAAACATTCACTTCTACAAGAAGGAAAGATATCATCGAGTTCAACATGATCACTCTTTGAGATTAAGTTCAGGACGAAGAACACGGACATGAGAGGACAAGTACTAAGAGCATTCTAATCACTCCCGCTGCTCTCTCTCAGGTAAAATAGCATAGAACATGTATAGCTCTCCTGTTTCATCATATTGGAACATGCAGATGAACCTGTCTTCTAATTGTGGGTTGCGCTTCTGATTGTTGCGCCCTAGTACTTCTCTGTGATCGTGGACAATTTTGCTCCAGTCTTTCACTATTAAGCATTCCTCGCTATTAGAAATCCTGAATGCACTAAAGTGCATTGTAGGATGTCTTGTCTGTAAGCTAACTATTCTCATGCGACCTTTAGTCTCGATTCACCGAGCCACAACATTCATCGGGAGTCCCTGTTGAAGAACATCGTATAATAACATACTTACCAATGAAGTTTAGTTTAAAAAATAATGTATGCAAAATATGCACTGAGGAAAAAATAGTAAAAATCTTACCATCTTTCCTACATAGATGTGACCGTAGTTCAATACGATCACCATTGGTCGCACGTTTTGAGTACTAAGATTTTGAAATTCAGGAAAATAGTTTCTCTTTACAGCATGAAGATCCTCGAGCCATGAAACATAATGACTTATCTCCTCGCAGTTTAATTCAGCCCCGGGACAGTGGACGGTCCTGTCTACCAAGCGCTGGACATGTTTGCTTGAATGAAAATAAGTTGTCAATAGAAATTAGTTGTCAACTATTTTTAAAAAAACAATATCGAAGACATAAGTATGAATGGTTGAGAAACTCACATAATGGTAGAACTGGAGGCGTGTGCACATCGACCCAAATTTCTCTATTAACTTCAATATCATCTTCGAGACGAATATCAAAGGTGATAAACCTATCAGGCTCAAATGCATAAGCCTTGCATAGTGCTTCCCAAGTTTTGCATTCAAAATGGGTGTAGGTGTCTTGTATAATTTGACGTTGAAGGTATAACCATAGTCGGTCTTCAAGTAAACTCTCTTTACCTCCATAGTTTTGTTAGGACTGAAACCTATCTTATCCAAGACAAAAATTCTTGCATGGAAGGGGATACGCTAGTAGAATAGTGAAAATATAAATAATAAGTTGAAGCAAACAAAGCATATATAAGTCATGCTTAATTACGAAAAAAGACTCGTTGTTGTGACTTACTGTATCCACTTTGAAGGTCTCATCCAGCTTGATGCTGAAGCGCCTATCATCAACTAGCATATTTTTGTAGCACGGGCCGCGTTGGTCTTCGCGGTCTTCGCACATAATGAAATCGTTTTCGTCGTCAGATGACATTTCCTATGTTCATAGGTGAAACATTAAACACTTATTAGTTATATTTATTCAACTAATTAAACTAGTTCTATTAATTCAACTAGCTATTTCAAGTAATTAATTCAACTAAGCACTTACTAAAAATATACCTAAATAAAGTATAGCTCCTAATTTAACTAATTCAACTAACTAGTTCAACTAATTCAACTAACTAGTTCAA
>NW_021203813.1:0-2642 GCF_002162155.2 Triticum dicoccoides
CACTGCCCCAAACCCTAGTTACTTCGGTCTCACTGATAGGGATCTCGGTCTCAGCGAGATGGGATTCCAAACTCTCTATTTCCTTTTTGTAACATTTCGGTCTCGCCGAAATGAGAAAATCGGTCCCATCGAGTCTGCATTGCAAACTCCCTGTTTCCTTTTCATAATACTTCAGTGCCACCGAAGTGAGCGAATTGGTCCCACCGAGTTTGCCTGACCAACCCTCTATGTACCTATTGCTGAAATCGGTCCCACCAAGTTTACGCGATCGATCACACTGAGATTACGTTATGCCCTAACCCTAGCAACTCAGTCCCACCGAGTTGACTATATCGGTCCCACCAAAAACTCTAACATTCATATTTTTACCTAGATCAGTCTGACCGAGTTTGCTGATTTGGTCCCACCGAGTTTGGGAATCTATGTGGAACGGTTAGATTTTGTATGGAGGCTATATATACCCCTCCACCCATTCCCCATTTGTGAGGAGATCCATTAGAACGTACCCACACTTCCACTACTCATTTTCCGAGAGAGAACCACCTACTCATGTGTTGAGACCAAGATATTCCAATCCTACCACAAGAATGTTGATCTCTAGCCTTCCCCAAGTTGCTTTCCACTCAAATCATCTTTCCACCATAGCCAAATCTGTGTGAGAGAGTTGAGTGTTGGGGAGACTACCATTTTAAGCACAAGAGCAAGGAGTTCATCAACAACACACCATCTATTACCTTTTGGAGAGTGGTGTCTCCTAGATTGGTTAGGTGTCACTTGGGAGCCTCCATCAAGATTGTGGAGTTGAACCAAGGAGTTTGTAAGGGCAAGGATATCGCCTACTTCGTGAAGATCTACCCTAGTGAGGCAAGTCCTTCGTGGGCGATGCCATGATGGGATAGACAAGGTTGCTTCTTCGTGGACCCTTCGTGGGTGGAGCCCTCCATGGACTCACGCAGCTGTTACCCTTCGTGGGTTGAAGTCTCCATCAATGTGGATGTACGATAGCACCACCTATCGGAACCACGCCAAAAATCTCCGTGTCAACATTGCGTTTTCTCCCTCCAAACTCCTCCCATTTACTTTCTTGCAAGTTGCATGCTTTACTTTCCGCTGCCCATATACTCTTTGCATGCTTGCTTGAATTGTATTGAGATTGCTTGACTTGTGCTAAGATGCTAAAATCTGTCAGGAACTAAAATTGGGAAAAAGTTTAAGTTTTTATTTGGTCAAGTAGTCTAATCACCCCCCTCTAGACATACTTTCGATCCAACAGGATATTATAAAGTGATTCACGATAGCTCCTTCGATGAAAAGCATGATTGCAATAATGTTATTATAAATTCTATTAATGTAAATTGTGCTAAAAATATGCAAAACCCTAAGCATGGGGATGCTAGTTTTGCTATGTCCACTACTTGTTGCAATGATCATGATTGGGGTGATTCTTCTTATGATCTTGAAAATTTATTTAAGCCCCATGATGAATATGAGATTGATAATAATGTTTGCAATAATATTGAAAGTGTGTTTGGAAGAGTGTCAACTTTAGATCCCACATATTTGGAGAATGTTCAATCTTATGAAATTTTTGATAAAAGTGGGTTTGGAGAGGTCATGACTTTAGTTAATGTTAATCCCACTATTTTGGAAGAGTGTCAACTTTGCATGCAGGTGGATCGTGTTGAGAATATTTTATGTGATAGCTATTTTTTTGAATTTGCTTATGATCCTACATGTAATTATTATGAGAGAGGAAATATGGTTGTAGAATTTTCATGTTACTAAATTACCTCTCTTATGTTGAGATTGCTATCGTCTCTTTCTTCTTCCTTGTATATGCTAGTTTTTACTTGCCTTGATAATTTTTTTCTTATAAAATGCCTATGCGTAGGAAATATGTTAGACTTAGATATGTTTGTCATGTGTTTTATGATGCTCTCTTTGCGCTTCAATTCTTGTCTTTCATGTGAGCATCATTGAAATCTCAATGCCTAGCTAAGAAGCCTTTAAAGAAAAGCCCTTGTTGGGAGATAACCCAATATTTTTCCTTTCTGTTTATCAATAAATAATTCATCTAGCCTCTGGTTAGATGTGGTTTTATGTTTTAATTACTGTTTGTGCCAAGTTAAACCTTTAGGATAGCTTACGGTGATAGTTGTGTTTATCCTGCTGAAAATCAGAAACTTTTGTGCCAAGGATAATAATTTTAAAAATTCACAGAAACATGTTTTTGATATGATACTTTTTGCTCTGGATTTTTACACAAATTGCTTAGGTTTTCCTAATTTTTTTAGAATTTTTGAAGTTACAGAAGTATTCGAGAGTTACAGATTGCTACAAATTGTTCTGTTTTTGACAGATTCTGTTTTTTGCGTGTTGTTTGTGTATTTTGATGAATCTATGGGTAGTATCGGGGGGTATGAACCATGGAGAAGTTGGAATACCGTAGATATTACACCAATATAAATAAAGAATTATTTTTCAACAGTACCTTAAAGTGGTGATTTATTTTCTTATACTAACGGAGCTCATGAGATTTTCTGTTATGTTTTGTGTTGTGAAGTTTTCTAGTTTTGCGTAAGGATTTGATAGAATATGGAATAAGGAGTAGCAAGAGCCCAAGCTTGGGGATGCCCAAGGCA
>NW_021203814.1:0-1056 GCF_002162155.2 Triticum dicoccoides
TGCAAGCATAGCTTCATTCTCCTCAACAATACCACATCTAATCATGCCAGTTTGTAATTCCTGATAATATTCTTCTACAGAATTTTTCCCTTGTCTTAAACGCTGCAATTTTTGAAGCAATTCACGTTGATAATATGGTGGAACCCAACGCGTACGCATAGCAGTTTTCAAAGCAGCCCAAGTAGTTGGAATAGGATATAATCTACAATGTTCAGACCACCATACACATGCAAAACTAGTGAAAGCACAAACGGCAGCAGCAACACGTCTCTCCTCAGGATATTGTAAACATGTAAATCGTTGTTCAGTTTCTAACTCCCAAGTAAGATATATATCAGGAACATATCTACCCTCAAATGGTGGAATATTCAATTTCAGTTTAGGAATATGGACATCATCTCGTACCTGAGGTGGTGGTGCAGGCCTACCATTACGAATATATACCTGAGGTCGACCTGCTGGTGGTGGTACAGGTGGCTGCACGTAGTGTTGATTTTGATCAACCTCATCCTCATAGTCTCCCACATAATCATCCTCCTCCGCATCAGCGGCAGGAGCCACAGAAGTATCAACAGCAGCACCAACAGTTTGGCCAAACACAAGAGGAACACGGCTTGCTCGGCGGAGGTCTGCTTCGCGACGTGGAGGTAGTCGTTGTTGTTGTTGTTGTTGGAGAGGTGCGTTAGGTGCAGCGGGTGGTGGTGGTGGAAGACGCGCGAGCAATTCATTAAACTTGTTATCGAGCTTTGTTTCGAACGTCTTCTCAAAGCCAGTGATCTTCTCCATGGCCTCTTCAAAATTGTTCAGCACATCTTGCACCTGTTCAGTCATCATTTGCTGAAACTTATCATGAAGCTCCTTGTTCGATAAATTCTCCCAGTCAATCTCGTCGGCTTGTGATCCTGGCATGGTTAGCAGCAATAGAAACACACAAGAATATGATCCTACAGACTACGAACAAGTGGTGGTGGTGGGTGTCACAAATCCGTCAAGCAAATCTCAAATTCTTACCAGTTCTTACCCAGCAGCAGGCGGTGATCGGCAACCGTTGTAGTC
>NW_021203815.1:0-1145 GCF_002162155.2 Triticum dicoccoides
GTCTTCCACCACCACCACCCGCTGCAGCTAACGCACCTCTCCAACAACAACAACAACAACGACTACCTCCACGTCGCGAAGCAGACCTCCGCCGAGCAAGCCGTGTTCCTCTTGCGTTTGGCCAAACTGTTGGTGCTGCTGTTGATACTTCTGTGGCTCCTGCTGCTGATGCGGAGGAGGATGCTTATGTGGGAGACTATGAGGATGAGGTTGATCAAAATCAACACTACGTGCAGCCACCTGTACCACCACCAGCAGGTCGACCTCAGGTATATATTCGTAATGGTAGGCCTGCACCACCACCTCAGGTACGAGATGATGTCCATATTCCTAAACTGAAATTGAATATTCCACCATTTGAGGGTAGATATGTTCCTGATATATATCTTACTTGGGAGTTAGAAACTGAACAACGACTTACATGTTTACAATATCCTGAGGAGAGACGAGTTGCTGCTGCCGTTTGTGCTTTCACTAGTTTTGCATGTGTATGGTGGTCTGAACATTGTAGATTATATCCTATTCCAACTACTTGGGCTGCTTTGAAAACTGCTATGCGTACGCGTTGGGTTCCACCATATTATCAACGTGAATTGCTTCAAAAATTGCAGCGTTTAAGACAAGGAAAAAATTCTGTAGAAGAATATTATCAGGAATTACAAACTGGCATGATTAGATGTGGTATTGTTGAGGAGAATGAAGCTATGCTTGCACGTTTTTTGGGTGGATTAAATAGAGAGATTCAGACCATTCTAGACTATAAGGAGTATACTAATATCACTCGTTTATTCCATCTTGCCTGTAAAGCTGAACGTGAAGTGCAGGATCGACAAGCATTGGGGCGAACTAACTTTTCTGCAGGCCGACCTTCATCATGGACACCACGTGCATCTTCTACTTCAACTGCACCAGCACCTCCATCCGGTGCCACCTCCAGCCGTGATACAAGAAAACAGGCACAACCACCATTATCTGCCAAGAGCGCACCTGCGGGGCCTGCACAGCGTTCTTCTTCTTCCATGGCATCAACAGGGCACACAAGTGATATTATTTGTCGTCGTTGTAAGGGAGGAGGTCATTATGCGAGAGAATGCAAATCTCCGCGTGTGATGATTGCTACCGCGGATGGTGGATATGAGTCCGCT
>NW_021203816.1:0-1639 GCF_002162155.2 Triticum dicoccoides
GTTTGTGTCGTACCCTTGGTTCCAATAACCTTTCACTTCATCATTACTTGACTTGATGTCGTTACCGATCGATTACATCTTCATGAACTCTCGCGACAAAGGTGTCGTGATCATCAACATTCTGAGCTCATCCAGGATATCAATTGAATTCATGATGAGAAATAACATCCTTGCCCTCGATGAATTGTATTATCGTCGACCACTTTATTGCCTTCCCACCAACACAAGCTTGTTCATGTTTGGTGTTATACCTTGAGTTCCTTGCTATCCAGCAATTGTTCTTCTTTACCTTGGAGTATTACCATCCTTTATGTCAAGAATGTTCTGAGATTTGTTCCACCTCTTGAGAATTCTTGACATAGAAATACTTCTCAGCATCACCATTCTTTCTTGGTCCCCGTGTTAATTCCAACAAGTGAACGGTGTTGTTTGGATTCTTTCCTTCTAGCAACCCTATTTCTTTGAAGTTAATGGTCGAAAGTTCATTTTTAGGCTATTGATTATTGAATCACCATTCTGACATTGGTCGTGCAACCCAACCCACATTTCGGGCGCACCTTTCAACCAATGTTAATTGTGTATGTTTACCTCGAGCATACTTCCTTATATCATTTGATCTGACAAATGTTATCTCCTTGTTCACTTAATTGTGGAAATCCATCTTTTGGGAATCTCGGTGAATTGCCGTTGAGTTCACCAGACACCTCCTTGTCCTCTCCTTGGGTTAATGATGGACTCTTGATAACGGAAAACACTTCATAGTTCATTTCCCCGAGAATCTTACAATGTCATCTCGTCAAATTGCGTTGCACCTTTTCTTCTCAGGTATCCTAAGTCTGAGGTATCCTGACACCAACCGGATCTGAATCTCGGTCAGATATGATGGTTGGGACATATCTCCAAGAGTTGTAACATTGATCTCTACGTGACCCGGTAACATGATGTCATGCCTAGCACCCCCCCCCCCCGCTGGGTGGAGGACCTATCGTTATAATTTCTTTTGCAAGGACAACCATTCTTCCTGGAGGAAATTGTAAGACTTATTCTACAAGTTATTCCTGATGGACCCTTTTTGTTTCCAAAGTCTGAACTTGCTTGAAGACCATGTAATGCTGTCTCGAAGCATGTTTGTGGAACTCCGATTGTCAACAAGGACATTTGAAGCCAATGCTAAATGTTTCCTGCTAAATTATCCAAACACCGTTGTATGGGTAATGTCATCAAAATTCTCTCCCCTACCTAAAGAGTTTTCTACATTATATCCTGTCATGGATATCATGCTCTGCTTATCCTTGGGAAGGATATACCCTTGAAATATGTGGTTAAACATAATTTCCTTTCCACTGTTCTGTTTAATCTGATGATCATATTTTCCTTCCATTGTTGTTTAAACCTTTTCTATGATCTATATGATATAAGCAGTAATAATCCACTACTTGTGCAAACACCTCGATGTACAACTCGGTCAGCAAGACCTTGTTACTATTGTTGATGACATTCCGGTAACCACCGATGGACGGGAACCTTGCCTATTGGTCCGCCTCGTTTCAACGAGCAGGAAAATGGTTCTCTTCGTCCCTCGCCCTTGGTACCAACGTTGTTGCCGACATAGCTGACATGGTACTCCCTGACATGCCTT
>NW_021203817.1:0-1230 GCF_002162155.2 Triticum dicoccoides
TGTGAGTATTCTCAGCTATGATCTGTGTAACACCCATGTGTAATGATGCTATAGTAACCCCTGGGGTTAAGTTAATCATTTTGCTAAAGAAGTGTTTGGTCATCATTGTCTCCTATCTCTTTCAAATTCTAGTCGAATTCAATTTCAAATTTTGAGTGAAATTCAAAATTGCTCAAACATGAAAACTAAAATGTTCAAATTGTCCCAAATAATCCATAACTAATATTGGCAGTGAACCAACATTTTTGCAAAGTGTTTAAGTGCACTAAATTATTTAAAACAGTGGCTAAAGCAAATAAATTAAATGCTTTTTAATTCAAAAAAAATACTAAACTATTTTATTGTGGTGCCGAACTAATTGTGGTAGTAGCCTAATTCATAATATTAATTTAGGTTCAAGTTTGGTTTATTTTAAAGCTATTTTGTTTTAAAAGGAAATATGAAAATTAGAAAAAATATTAAAAGAAAAATAAAAGTTAAAAAAAAAGAAATAAAGGGGGAAGCCCCCTGTCCCCTTTGGGCCTCGGCCCACATTAGTCAGCTGGCCCGGCCTGCCCTCTTCCCTCCTTGTCCTCTACCTCGCGCAACAGGGCGACCGACCGAGGTGACCGAGCCGTCCCCACCGCACCCTGCTCGCTGCCCGCACCGAGGGGATTAGGCCTCCACAGCCCCCGACGCCTCGGGCATCCCCTCCTACTTTCACTGCCACCCTCCTTGCCTCGCCAGATCTTTACCCCCTCCTCCCCATGCTCGGTTGCTTCCTCTCCTGCCATGGCCGCTTCGACCGACATCATCGCGAGCTCGCCCACATAGCGGCTATTGCTGCCTCGCCCCGTCGACGTGCTGGAGCGATCCGCCGCCGTCCGCTACTTCATCCGCGCCCACGAACGCGAGACAGGAAGCGCCACAGCGACGCCTACGCCATCTTCTCCCTCCTCGAATGCCGACGCCCTTGTCGTCCACTCTGGTCCCCCTAGGCTTCCTCGACCGCGCCCATGAGCTCTCTGTGAGCTCCTACCCTGAATCCCCATCCCCTGCATTGATATGTTGTGGCACCCCGATCCACATGGAACAGGGGGCCTTCGCACATCAGTCCAGGATAACACCTGACGCACGAAAGGTCAATGATACAACATTCCAGGTACAAGAATATTCATCAAATACATGTATATAAGACTACATCATTGATGAATACAATAATCTAGCATAGCCCTAAGGCTATTTAAATGG
>NW_021203818.1:0-928 GCF_002162155.2 Triticum dicoccoides
ATTTCGAAATTACATGGGCCTGGCCCAATAATAAGGTGACGCAGCACCTAAAATAGCCTCGGGACGAAATTTATGAAGTGGCATCTTGTATATTTCGTCCAAGGCTTCATGCACCCATTATGGTGGCTTCAAAGTCCTGAAATCATCACTTGTAACTCCGTTCTTGTTCCCCTTGCGCATGCCATCATCTCCATGCTTGTTCTTGCTCCAATGTTCATCCTTCTCCAAGCTAGGCCCTTCATTTGTAAGCAAAACAAATGTATCCAATTTAGGCAGCATCATATTCTCATGAACATTAAAATCATTACCAAGAAACGAAAGTACCTGGTAATTTAGTTGGCGTGCACGAGCTCTAGTAATTGGTCCAGTATGTATAGCAGCAGGGGCTGTGGGTGTAACAATTGTATTGATGTCCTCATGTGAGCATCATGTTTTAATTCAAATGAAATTTGAATTGAGGAATTTTCAAAGCCTCAGAAACCTTCTAAAAATTATCAACATTTAAATCTTCTCAAATGAGTCCAAGAAAATGTTCCTGTTATTCCATAGAAATGTTGGTAAGAGGTAAAATTCAAACCAATATTTTTGGAGTCACAGAAATATTTATTCTGGCCATTTGAATTAATCCAATAACTAATTGCTTTGGATTTATATTTAATATATATATTAAATATGACTCCAATAATTCTGGAAGTTTGTGAGTGGCTTTGTATATATTTTAGCAAGCCACATAAAACCCTACAGAATTTATTAAAATGATTTAGTGTCTAAAACTAAATCAAAACAAACTACAGAAAATAGAAAACAGAATTAAATAGAAATAAAAGCAGAGAGGAGAGAAAACTTACCTGGCGCTCACCTCTCAGCCCACCTGGCCCAGCTCCTCCAGCGGCCCAGCCCACCGCCGCTTCTCCCCCTGTCGTCTTCC
>NW_021203819.1:0-1470 GCF_002162155.2 Triticum dicoccoides
CCACGTAAAAACATGCAACAACAATTAAAAGACGCCTAACTTGTTTTTGCAGCATGTGCCGTGTGATGTGATATGGCCAAAAGGATGTTATGAATGATATATGTGATGTATGAGATTGATCATGTTCTTGTAATAGGAATCACGACTTGCATGTCGATGAGTATGACAACCGGCAGGAGCCATAGGAGTTGTCTTAATTTATTTATGACCCGCGTATCAACATAAACGTCATGTAATTACTTTACTTTATTACTAAAACGTTAGCCATAGTAGTAGAAGTAATAGATGACGAGACAACTTCAAGAAGACACGATGATGGAGATCATGATGATGGAGATCATGGTGTCATGCCGGTGACGACGATGATCATGGCGCCCCGAAGATGGAGATCAAAAGGAGCAAATGATATTGGCCATATCATGTCACTATTTGATTGCATGTGATGTTTATCATGTTTTACATCTTATTTGCTTAGGACGATGGTAGCTTAAATAAGATGATCCCTCGTAATAATTTCAAGGAAGTGTTCCCCATAACTGTGCACCGTTGCGAAGGTTCGTTGTTTCGAAGCACCACGTGATGATCGGGTGTGATAGATTCTAACGTTCGAATACAACGGGTGTAAGCCAGATTTACACACGCAATACACTTAGGTTGACTTGACGAGCCTAGCATGTACAGACATGACCTCGGAACATGGAAGACCGAAAGGTCGAGCATGAGTCGTATAGAAGATACGATCAACATCAAGATGTTCATCGATGTTGACTAGTCCATCTCACGTGATGATCGAACACGACCTAGTTGACTCGGATCATGTTTCACTTAGATGACTAGAGGGATGTCTATCTGAGTGGGAGTTCATTAAATAATTTGATTAGATGAACATAATTATCATGAACTTAGTCTAAAATCTTTACATTATGTCTTGTAGATCAAATGGCCCACGCTAATGTTGCCCTCAACTTCAACACGTTCCTAGAGAAAACCAAGCTGAAAGATGATGGCAGCAACTATACGACTGGGTCCGGAACCTGAGGATCATCCTCATAGTTGCCAAGAAAGATTATGTCCTAGAAGAACCACTAGGTGACGCACCCATCCCAGAGAACCAAGACGTTATGAACGCTTGGCAGTCACGTGCTGATGATTACTCCCTCGTTCAGTGTGGCATGCTTTAGAGCTTAGAACCGGGGCTCCAAAAGAGTTTTGAGCAACACGGAGCATATGAGATGTTCGAAGAGCTGAAAATGGTTTTCCAAGCTCATGCCCGGGTCAAGAGATATGAAGTCTCCGACAAGTTCTTCAGTTGTAAGATGGAGGAAAATAGTTCTGTCAGTGAGCACATACTCAGAATGTCTGGGTTGCATAACCGCTTGACATAGCTGGGAGTTAATCTCCTGGATGACGCGGTCATTGACAGAATCCTTCAGTCGCTTCCACTGAGCTACAAGAGCTTTTTGATGAACT
>NW_021203820.1:0-1769 GCF_002162155.2 Triticum dicoccoides
CTACCTTCATGGATATGTTCTTGAGTTTCACGTGTAGCTCACAACCTTTCACCCCTGTGATTTTATCCACGGGGTAGCGAGCCAGCAGTGCATTGTCGTCCAGGACCCCGTGGAACCCATGCTGCTTTCCGGCCTCGATGGGGCGATGCTATCCAATGCTCGATCTGGTTGCTCCAGCCACTGAGACGACGCCCTTTGCTAGTTGTGTGTGTTGAGCTGCTCCTGTTGCCGCAAGAAAGCATGTTCCAACTCAGCGTTCTTTGATTCCACCTTTTCAAGACGGTCAGCATCCTGCTTTTGCTTGGCTGATACGTCTCCAACGTATCTATAATTTTTGATTGTTCCATGCTATTTTATTTTTGGGACTAACCTATTAACCCAGAGCCCAGTGCCAGTTTCAGTTTTTTTCCTTGTTTTTGTGTTATTCAAAAAAGGAATACCTAACGGAGTCCAAACGAGCTGAAACTTTCCTACAATTTTTATGGACTAGAAGAAGCCCACGGAGTATCGGAGATGGAGCAGAGGAGCCACGAGGCATCCACAAGGGTGGAGGCACTCCCCCCTGCCTTGTCACCGCCTCGTGGACCCCCTTGACTTGTCCCCGACGCCAAAAATTCTTATAAATAGAGAAAACCCAATAAAGAAACCTAGATCAGTAGTTCTGCCGTCTCAAGCCTTAGTAGCCACAAAAAACCAATCGGGAGCCCATTCTAGCACCCTGTCGGAGGCGGAAACCATCACCGGTGGCCATCTTCATCATCTCGACGCTCTCCATGATGAGGAGGGAGTAGTTCACCCTCGGGGCTGAGGGTATGTACCAGTAGCTATTTGTTTGATCTCTCTCTCTCTCTCTATCCATCTATCTATCTATCTATCTATCTATCTATCTATCTCTATCTCTCTCTTGTGTTCTTGATTTGGCAGGATCTTGATGTATCGCGAGCCTTGTTACAATAGTTGCATCTTATGGTGCTCTTTCCCATCTATCTTCTTGTGATGAATTGTGTTTTACCATTGACGTTACACTATTATCCGATTGAATACTATTATGGATTTGAGAACACTTGATGTATATCTTGCATGGGATGCCCGTGGTGACAATGGGGTGTTCTATTGATTCACTTGATGTATGTTTTGGCACTCAACTCGCGGATTCCAGAAGTGACATTGGGGTAATCTATGCATAGGCGTTGATGCATGTTTTCGTCCTCATTTCTCCGGTAGAAATACTGGGGCACTCTTTGAAGTACTTTGTGTTGGATTGAATATTATGAATCTGAAGTTGTTTGATGCATATCATATAATTGACCCACAAATATTTCTGGCGACATTGGAGTATCTAGGTGACATTAGGGTTTATTGATGTGTGTCATATGGTGTTATTTTACTACGAACTCTAGGGCTGTTTGTGACACTTACAGGAATAGCTCAATGGATTGATCAGAAAGAATAACTTTGAGGTGGTTTCGTACCCTACAAGCAATTTCATCTTATGTTCTCTGCGATAGGAACTTTGGAGTTACTTTTGTTGCATGTTGAGGGATTGCCATATCATCTAATTATGTTATCATTGTTGAGAGAACTTACACTAGTGAAAGTATGAACCCTACTAGGCCTTGTTTCTAAGAATTGCTATATCCTTTTCGCTCACTTTTGTTACTTGCAACGTTGCTTTTTTTATATTTTCAGATTATGAAAACCTATATCTACCATCCACATTATTCTTGTATCACCATCTCTTCGCCGAACTAGTGCACCTATACAATTTA
>NW_021203821.1:0-895 GCF_002162155.2 Triticum dicoccoides
CCAACTATTACTTCTACTACTATGGCTAACGGTTAGCAATAAAGTAAAGTAATTACATGACGTTTAAGTTGACACGCAGGTCACAAATAAATAAAGACAACTCCTATGGCTCCTGCCGGTTGTCATACTCATCGACATGCAAGTCGTGATTCCTATTACAAGAACATGATCAATCTCATACATCACATATATCATTCATCACATCCTTTTTGGCCATATCACATCACATAGCATACCCTGCAAAAACAAGTTAGACGTCCTCTAATTGTTGTTTGCATGTTTTACGTGGCTGCTATGGGTTTCTAGCAAGAACGTTTCTTACCTATGCATGAACCACAACATGATATGCCAATTGCTATTTACCCTTCATAAGGACCCTTTTCATCGAATCCGATCCGACTAAAGTGGGAGAGACAGACACCCCCCAGCCACCTTATGCAACTAGTGCATGTTTGTCGGTGGAACCGGTCTCACGTAAGCGTACGTGTAAGGTTGGTCCGGGCCGCTTCATCCCACGATGCCTCCGAATCAAGATAAGACTAGTAACGGCAAGCATATTGAACAATATCGACGCCCACAACTACTTTGTGTTCTACTCGTGCAAAGAATCTACGCAATAGACCTAGCTCATGATGCCACTGTTGGGGAACGTAGCAGAAATTCAAAATTTTCCTACGTGTCACCAAGATCTATCTATGGAGAGACTAGCAATGAGGGGAAGGAGAGTGCATCTACATACCCTTGTAGATCGCTAAGCGGAAGCGTTCAAGTGAACGGGGTTGATGGAGTCGTACTCGTCGTGATTCAGATCACCGATGATCCTAGTGCCGAACGGACGGCACCTCCGCGTTCAACACACGTACAGCTCGACGATGTCTCCCACGCCTTGATCCAG
>NW_021203822.1:0-1010 GCF_002162155.2 Triticum dicoccoides
AAGTGAGTCCAGTTTTTGCCGTAACACTTTGTACTCTTTTGCACATGCTATGTGGGTGAAATGATGTTACCATGCCTAGTTTCAACATTTTCAGAGTTCATTTTGTAGTGATTTTCAATTTCATGGTCATTGAGCTCTCTAAACAAATCGGTAAATGATTGAAAAAGAGAAAATGATGTCAGAAAGGGTTGAAAGTTGATGATGTCGCTTTTAATGGTACGTACGGAATGCCAAAAAAGTCTGGAGTTCATTTAAGTTTTAAAAATTGAAGTAACCGCATAACAAACGAGTTCTCGTCCGGAACCCTGATACTCCGAAAGAGATTGTCCAGTTTGTACACGAAGTGCGTCCAGTTTTTGCCGTAACCCTCTCTACTCTTTAGCACATGCTATGCGGGTGAAATGATGATACCATGCCAAGTTTCAACATTTTCAAAGTTCATTTTGTAGTGATTTTCAATTTCACGGTCATTTAGCTCTCTTAACAAATCGCTAAATGACTAAAAAAGAGCAAATGATGTCAGAAAGGGTTGAATGTTGATGACGTCGCTTTGAATGGTACGTACGGGATGCAAAAAAAGTCCGGAGTTGAAATAAGTTTTAGAAAATGAAATAGCCGCGTAACAGACGAGTTCTCCTCGGAAACCCTGATACTCCGAAAGAGATTGTCCAGTTTGTACACGAAGTGAGTCAAGTTTTTGCCGTAACACTTTGTACTCTTTTGCACATGCTATGTGGGTGAAATGATGTTACCATGCCAAGTTTCAACATTTTCAGAGTTCATTTTGTAGTGATTTTCAATTTCATGGTCATTGAGCTCTCTAAACAAATCGGTAAATGATTGAAAAAGAGAAAATGATGTCAGAAAGGGTTGAAAGTTGATGATGTCGCTTTTAATGGTACGTACGGAATGCCAAAAAAGTCTGGAGTTCAAATAAGTTTTAAAAATTGAAGTAACCGCATAACAAACGAGTTCTCGTCCGGAACCCTGATACTCCGAAAGAGATTGTC
>NW_021203823.1:0-1233 GCF_002162155.2 Triticum dicoccoides
AGAGGAGACGAAGGAGATTATGCGTCAAGTACAAGAGCTGCTCGACAAAGGTTATATACGCGAATCCCTTAGTCCTTGTGCTGTTCCTATTATTCTAGTGCCGAAAAAGGATGGTACATCACGTATGTGTGTTGATTGTAGAGGCATTAATAATATTACTATTCGTTATCGTCATCCTATTCCTAGGCTAGATGATATGCTTGATGAATTGAGTGGCTCTACAATATTCTCCAAAGTTGATTTGCGTAGTGGATACCATCAAATTCGTATGAAATTGGGAGATGAATGGAAAACAGCATTTAAAACTAAGTTTGGATTATATGAGTGGTTAGTCATGCCTTTTGGGTTAACTAATGCGCCTAGTACTTTCATGAGACTAATGAACGAAGTTTTACGTGTTTTCATTGGACGATTTGTGGTAGTCTATTTTGATGATATACTGATTTATAGCAGATCTTTGGAAGAACATTTGGAACATTTACGTGTTGTTTTTATTGCTCTACGTGATGCACGTTTGTTTGGTAACCTTGGGAAATGCACCTTTTGCACCGACCGAGTATCTTTTCTTGGCTATGTTGTTACTCCACAGGGAATTGAAGTTGACAAAGCCAAGATTGAAGCTATTGAGAGTTGGCCGCAGCCCAAAACGGTCACACAAGTGAGGAGTGTTCTTGGCCTCGCTGGATTCTATAGGCGTTTTGTGAGAGATTTCAGCACCATTGCTGCACCTCTCAACGAGCTTACAAAGAAGGATGTGCCTTTTGTTTGGGGTACCGCACAGGAAGAAGCCTTCACGGTATTGAAAGAGATGTTGACACATGCTCCTTTACTCCAACTTCCTGATTTTAATAAGACTTTTGAGCTTGAATGTGATGCTAGTGGAATTGGATTAGGAGGTGTGTTATTACAAGATGGCAAACCTGTTGCATACTTTTCTGAAAAATTGAGTGGGCCTAGTCTAAATTATTCTACTTATGATAAAGAATTATATGCTCTTGTTCGGACTTTAGAAACATGGCAACATTATTTATGGCCCAAAGAATTTGTTATACATTCTGATCATGAATCTTTGAAACATATTAAAAGTCAAGCTAAACTGAATCGTAGACATGCTAAATGGGTTGAATTCATTGAGACTTTCCCTTATGTCATTAAACACAAGAAGGGAAAAGAAAATGTTATTGCTGATGCATTGTCTCGTCGCTATACTATGCTTTCACAACTTGACTTCAA
>NW_021203824.1:0-970 GCF_002162155.2 Triticum dicoccoides
TAAACCTGGACTAGAGGCTTAAGTGTTTAGGTAGGTCGTGGTCTACACCCACGTCGGCTTTCGCTTGAAGTCTGCCGAGCACATGTCGTGTGCAGACGCTAAGTGGTGGAAACATGTATGAAGAAGTACACCCCTGCAGGGTTATCATAATCTATTCGAATAGCCGCGTCCGCGGTAAAGGACTACTTGGTTGCCTATACAGTTCATAGACAAGTAAATGGAAACTACTAAAAGCCTCAAGATAAGTGTGAGTGCCGAGGTTGGCTCTTCCGTAGGAAGACGGAGGTGGATCCTCGGTAGTGTATTGAATTGGTGAGTAGTGGACTCGTGTGCGCAAAACCATTTCAAGTTGGAGTATCGTAGGATAGTCTAGCCAAGAGTCAAAGCTGGCTTGCTGCAATAACTCCACCAACCCTTCTTGATAATATGCATGTATGTAGGATCTGATGTAAGTCTTGCCGAGTACCTTTGTACTCATGTTGCTATAATTTACATTTTTACAGAAGACGCTACAACCCCTTCTGATGGGTTCTATGTAGACGTTGACATCAACGAGTAGGCTAAAGACCCAGGTGGTGACCCTGAGCTTGTGAAGGACCACGTAGTATAGCTAGGCTTTCCAAGCCTCTTTTATTTTACTAGTTGTCTGTACTCAGACAAGTTACTTCCGCTGCTGGTTTGTATGACTGTATGACTTGTATGTTGGGTCGTGAGACCCGTACCTTTGTGTATGTTATGTATGGCTCCCTGAGCCTTAAATAAAGTACTTGTGTCGTAGAGTCATGTTGTGATGCTTCGTTGTATTTGCACATATCGAGCATATTGTGTGTATGATTGAAATGCTTGGTATGTGTGGGATCTGACTATCTAGTTGTTTATCTTCAGTAGCCTCTCTTACCGGGAAATGTCTCCTAGTGTTACCGCTGAGCCATGGTAGCTTGCTACTGCTCTGGAACACTTAGGCTGGCCG
>NW_021203825.1:0-2320 GCF_002162155.2 Triticum dicoccoides
AATAGTGCCGGTTCGATTGGCTATGCATTAGTGTCGATTCGTAATGAACCTTTAGTACCGGTTCGTGCCACGAACCGGTACTAAAGGGGTGGTGGCAGGCTGGCGTCAGGCCAAGGCCCCACGAGCCCCTTTAGTGACGGTTTGTGACACAAACCGGTACTAAAGGTCTAACCTATAGTACCGGTTTGCGTCACCAACCGGCACTATAGAGTCTTAACCTATAGTCCCAGTTGAAGACACAAACCGGCACTATAGGGCAATTTTCAAACTCTACCCCCCCCCACCCCCGTGTATCGCCATTTCAGTTTTGAAAAAATCAAAAGAAAATGATAAAAAATTCAGAAAATAAAATCTTTTGAGAGGTAGTTATATTACTACATCTACTAGTTAGGAAAATTTGAAAACTTAAATTTGGACATGTTTTGCAAAAAGTGTAGGGAAAATATAAAACGGCTATAACTTTTGCATACGTTGTCGGAAAAAAACGTATAATATATCAAAAAATTCAGCACGAAAATCCGCATCCGATGGAGACTGCCTACGGCCTATTTGGAATTTTTTAGAATCCTCAAATTCCAAAAGGAAAAAAAGATATGGTTAAATTTCAGTTTTTCTAAAAAAAATTGGTTAAATCTGGTCAAACTACTTATTCAAAAAGTATTAATGTTACTACATAATTATTCAAGAATATTAATGTTACTAAATAATAATTTCAATTTTTTGAATTTTGGTCAAATATGGTCAAACTGTGGTCAAACTATGGTCAAACTTATTCAAGAAATATTAGCGTTACTAAATAATTACTGTTTTTTAGAATAATAGTTTCAAACTCAAACGGTGAAATGTGTGACTTCATGCTCAAGCTAAACTCCTGAAGGTTAATAGGATTAACATCTTACTATTGTCAGTAAAACAACAAGTGCAGACTTGGAAACAAAGGAGAATAGAACACGAAAGTTAAGCGTGCTTGGGCTGGAGTAGTGAGAGGGATGGGTGACCGGTCGGGAAGTTAGATGATTTGGAATGAGTGATCCACACTTGAGCAGTTAAGAGAGGTGGTGATTAGAGACTAAATTATCAAATAATTCAGAAAAATTAAAAATTGAAAAAAAAAGTCAATTTTTTTCCAAAATTTTCAAAAAAAAACCTTTAGTACCGGTTGGTAACACCAACCGGTACTAAAGGTCCCCCATACCAGGGCGTGAGCTCACGTCACGTGGTGGCATTTTAGCGCCGGTTCGTGCCGAACCGGTACTAAGGGGGGGGGGGCTTTAGTGCCCACACTTTAGTGTCGGTTCCATAACCGGCACTAAAGGCCCTTACAAACCGGTTTTAAAGGTCCGTTTTCTACTAGTGTTAGTACCTGTTGAGATGTAAAAGGCAGGTGCTATTAAATTAGTAGAAGGTCACGTAAGATGGCACCAGAGATAGATGCGTTGAGTTTGTCGGTCAAGTTAGAGTCGACCATTATATAAGTCCATGTACGTGGGCCATGTAAAGGAGGTTATTTTTTTGGAAAACGATTCATTTCATCCGGCTGATATTACGTGAAACAAGGGTTCGCCGGCATCTGGTGCATGTGGTATGCATCTGGTGCAGCAAGGGTTCGCCGGCATCGCGACACGAGCTCGTGGGCCATTGAGTAGCGCCATGTGCTCAAGGGTTCACCGGTGAGACAATGGAGCATCACCCAGGCCGTCGGAGCATCACCGTTGGTGTGATAGAGCATCATCGATCTGCCTGAACCTTGCGGGTGCTACAATGGAGCATCGCCAGGCTGTCGGAGCATCACCGTTGGTGTGATGGAGCATCGTCCGTCTGCTTGAACCTCGCAAGTGCTAAAATGGAGCATCGCCGTCAGAGCATCATTGGACCTGCAATGTAGCATCATCGGTGCTATGATGAAGCATCGTCGGGTCGTCAGAACCTCGCGGGTGCTACAGCGGAGCATCGCCGACTGAGGGAACCTCACAGATGCTGCAACGAAGCATCGTCGGACGTCGGAACCTCAGGGTGCTACAACGGAGCATCGCCGGCTGATGGAACCTCACAGATGCTTCAATGGAACATTGTCTGATACCGAAACCTCACGGGTGTTGCAAGGGAGAATCGCCGGCCGACAGAACCTTACAGATGGTGCAACGGAGCATCGTCTGACACCCAAACCTCACGGGTGCTACAATGGAGCATCACCGGCCAACGGAACCTCATTGATGTTGCAACGGAGCATCGTCGGACATCGGAACCTCACGGGTGCTGCAACGGAGCATCGCCGGCCGGCGGAACCTCATGAATGCTGCAACGGAGCATCGTCTGACAC
>NW_021203826.1:0-1879 GCF_002162155.2 Triticum dicoccoides
CAAGATGACGATGACGACGGCCCGACGCCAGACGTGCACCCGGTGCCATGGGCGCATGGCTTCGCGGATGATGACTTCCGGCGTTTCCAGCAGGCGCAGGCGCGCCGCCAAGCTCATGGACGGGGTGGTGGGGGTAGCGGCCACCACCGCGCCTGTGATGCGTCTACCGACGTGTCAGGCACGCTGACCGTGCACGCTAACGGCGTCAACTCTGTGGCCGTCGCAACCTCTGATGGCCAACATGTGGCCCGTGCACGAGTTGACGTCATTCCCTCGGCTGCTGACGACGCGGCGGCGACTCGGGGCCACGTCATGGAGCTGCCGCAACCTGAGCCAACACAGGAGCTGCATGCTAATGTTGATGCCACGGCCACCAGACAAGGTGACAGGGATGAAAGGCAGATTGCCCTGCCAATGATAAGCTCCTCGATCGAGACCCCTGTGTTTTTGGATGCCGATCTGCACCATACCCCTGCTGCCCATGCCCTGTCGGCAGGCGTGGAGACGAACGACCTGACGACGGATGGGGTGCTGCGACCTGCTGCATGCGATACCCACGACTAGTCGCCGCCCATGGTCAACCGCAGCGCCGAGCCTGGCCCGTCTATTGGGCCGAGAATCCTTGCCGCCCAGATGGGCTGTGCTGAATCCACCACGGCCTGCTGCCTTGTGCTAGACCAAAGCGGTGCTATCGACCAGCACGCTACGACGTCTCTTGACCCATCATCGCCACCTCACCCCGTCCAGCAATTCCTTTTGGACATGACTTCCCCTGTTTTAGCGCCGCTTCTTGCCGGACCCAAATCCCCTCCGCCGTTGACCAAGCAAAGGCGCGCCCGACGCCCACCAGCAACGGCGACCAGGCGTAGCTACAGACTGCGGGGAAGGAAGGAGGCCCTCAGTGGAGGGGGCAACACTTCGCTGCGGTTGGCCCGACGAGTCCTTGTCGGAAAGAGAGGGCTCGCCATTGCCGAGCCTGGAGAGGAAGAAGAGGAGGAGACCCTCGAGAGGTACAAGCTTACCTTCAAGAAGCCTCTGACTGACAGGCAAATCGATGCCCTCTCTGCTCTGGCCAAGTCTGCCTCCGTTAGGAACGCCCGGAAGGGGCGGAGTACCTGATGCTGCTCTGTTTCTGTTGTTGTTGTTGTTGTTGTTGTTGTTGTTGTTGTTGTTGTTGTTGTTGTTGTTTTCTGTCGATTGAGTTCTTATGATTAGCGCAAATATCTTAGCATGGAATGTTTGAGGGCTTAACAACCCTGCTCGTCGTGGGGTGGTCAGAAATGTTGTACTGTTGCATAGCCCGGCAATTATCTGCCTGCAAGAGTCGAAGCTAGCAGTGGTTGACAGTATGATCATTAGTCAAGTCTGTGGTCCAAAGTACACAGAGTTCTTATTCGAGCCTGCTTTGGGTACTAGAGGTGGTTTAATTGTGGCTTGGGACCCCGATGTGGTTGATATAAACCTCCTTGCTCAGCAGAAATCTTTCATTGCCGTCGATTGCTGTTGGAGGCTGACAGATACTAAGTTCAGATTAGTCACAGTCTATGGACCTCAGTCTGATGCTAACAAGCTAAATTTCTTAGATGATCTGAGACCATTGTGTCATTCCAATCTTCCTTGCATTTCATTGGTGACTTCAATCTTATTGCTGATGCTTCGGACAAGAACAACATGAATATAAATCGAAGAATGATGGCAGCTTTTAGGAGATTTATTAATGAGCTGGAGCTTAGAGACATGTACCTCCATGGCAGAAAATATACTTGGACCAACGAACAACAAATCGCAACAAAAGTGAAGTTGGACAGGGTGCTCTATAATGATCCATGGATGACAACACACCCTTGTTGTCTACTTGCTGCCCTTGCCACAGACATGT
>NW_021203827.1:0-2088 GCF_002162155.2 Triticum dicoccoides
AGAGAGAGAGAGAGAGAGAGCGAGAGAGAGAGAGAGAGTTGTACATATCACATCGCAGTGGTATAGAGCTATTAGTGCATCCTAATGATGCAGAGGTCAGGGGTTATCCTCATTTAAGAAAATGTTATGAGTATAATAATAGGGAAATAGACAATATAAATAGTACACACATGTTATCATTGTAGTGATACATCAGTACATCATACATTGTTGTTGCATAGCTAGTGGTGCAGTGATACACCATAGATGGTGCAAATTTTGTAAGTCGCAAAAACTTTTTCTTTTGATAGAAGCCCATACTGTCTCCCTTTCTAATTACTTCAAGTTCTAGCCTTGTCCTAAGTCAAACTTATTTAAGTCTGACTTTTTTTCTTTCGATAAAGGACTTTTCATTGAATAGATATATCGAGGTGATACAATCGTATTGAAAGAAAGCCCGGCCTCTACATAGCTAGATGCACACAGCCAAAAAGTCCAGAGCATCCTAAAAATAATAATTCGATACAATGCCAAGCAATAAATCTTGTCCAGCCTAAGGAGCGGTAGATCCTATCCGTAAATCACACCGCCATCCATGGGGATAGAAAACCTCCGTCGACGTACACTCCAGCCGTGTAGACGCCATCATAAAAAGGTCCATGTCCTCCGGCTTCTGCAGGATAGACCAAGTACGGAGCCATCAGGTACAAACATGAATAACCTGCATAGGAGATGAGACACATTTATTGTTAAAAACCACATCATTCCTGGTAAGCCACATTGCCCAGCATAAGGCCGCCGCTCCCACAAGAATATGTGCAGAAAATTCTTTATCAATACCCCGCAACCAGTTGCCGAAAATATTCCTTGGACTACGTGGTGGGTATAAATTCGAAGCTACTTGGAACATGGCCCAAACTGCCAGAGCGAGCTTGCACTCAAAAAATAAGTGTTTGATAGACTCGTCATGTTGGCAAAAGACACATGTCTTCGAACCATGCCAGTTTCATGGTGCCAGATTATCTCTAGTTAGGATGACTGCTTTGTTTAGAAACCAGAGGAAAATCTTCACTCTTAGAGGAATTTTTAGCTTCCACAATTTCCTGTTATCTACTGGAACATCACAATGAACCATTGCATCATACATGGATTTGACCGAAAATTTGCCATTGTGATGCAAGTTCCATCGAAAAGTGTCTGGCTCATCTGACAGTTGAATGTCCTCCAGGCGAGTGAGTAATTCATTCCATGCTGCCAGACGAGTGCCCAAAAGATCCCTACGGAAAGAAATATCGCGGTTTTCTTGTCCTAAGACTTGTTTGATCGTGATAAATTTATGTCTGACAATCTGGTACAAGTTCGGATATTGCATCATTAGTGAGTTGTTCCCTAGCCAGGTATCTTCCCAGAAACGAACCTGAGAACCGTCCCTAACCGAGAAGGTCCCAAATTGATAGAAGAATTCCTTGGCCTTCATGACACCGCTCCAAAAATGTGAATCCCCAGGTTTCCTATGAATTTGAGAAATGGCATTGGATCCCACATACTTGTTGCGAATGATTTCCTGCCATACTCCATTCTCGGTGAGTAGTTTATAAACCCACTTGCTGAGAAGAGCAATGTTTTAAATCTCAAGGTCTTGGATTCCGAGGCCCCCTTGACTTTTAGGTCTGCATAATACGCTTCACCTAGCCAGTCGATATTTCTTGATTTCATTATCACAATGCCACATACGACGGAGGAGATGGCCACCATCGTCGGCTGCACCGGAAAGATCATATCTGACCGGAGGCGCCACTGACCAGATCACCATGGCCTCCACGTCGTCGCCGCAGATCCAACGCATGATGGCGCACCGACCGCAGCCGCCGCCCTTCCCGGTATAGGCCCGCGCCACACCTGCAGCTGCCACCGCCCGAGGCAAGGTGGCCACCACGCCGCCGCAACCATCGCAAACCGCGCCGCAAAGTGGATCGGCCGCCGAGCTCGCATCATAGGCGGCGCCGCCGCGCCGCACACGCCGCCGCCAAGAGTTGTCGCCTGGCGCCTCCTCGTGATCTGGCCGTCTCGCACCGGCCGTGATGCTCGAAGGGTGGAGAAGTCCCGCCG
>NW_021203828.1:0-21055 GCF_002162155.2 Triticum dicoccoides
GAAAGTGTCTGTTGGGTTGACACGGATCAAGACTGGGATTTGTCACTCCGTATGACGGAGAGGTATCATTGGGCCCACTCGGTAATGCATCATCATTATGAGCTCAAAGTGACCAAGTGTCTGGTCACGGGATCATGCATTACAGTACGAGTAAAGTGACTTGCCGGTAACAAGATTGAACGAGGTATTGGGATACCGACGATCGAATCTCAAGCAAGTAACATACCGATTGACAAAGGGAATTGTATACGGGGTTGCTTGAATCCTCGACATCGTGGTTCATCCAATGATATCATCGAGGAGCATGTGGGAGCCAACATGGGTATCCAGATCCCGCTGTTGGTTATTGACTGGAGAGCAATCTCGGTCATGTCTACATGTCTGCCGAACCCGTAGGGTCTACACACTTAAGGTTCGGTGACGCTAGGGTTGTAGGGATATGTATGTGCAGTAACCCGAATGTTGTTCGAAGTCCCGGATGAGATCCCGGACGTCATGAGGAGTTCCGGAATGGTCCGGAGGTGAAGAATTATATATAGGAAAAGCAGTTTCGGCCATCGGGGGAGTTTCGGGGGTCACCGGTATTATACCGGGACCACCGGAAGGTTCCCGGGGGTCCATCGGGTGGGGCCACCCATCCCGGAGGGCCCCATGGGCTGAAGTTGGGAGGGGAACCAGCCCTTAGTGGGCTGGTGCGCCCCCCAAGGCCCACCCCTTGCGCCTAGGGTTGAAACCCTAGGGTGGGGGGGGGCTCCCCGCTTGCCTTGGGGGGCACTCCACCCCCTTGGCCGCCGCCCCCCTAGGAGATTGCATCTCCTAGGGCCGGTGCCCCCCTAGGCTCCCTATATATAGTGGGGGGAGGGAGGGCCTCTCCCCCTACTCCATTGGTGCCTCCCTCTCCCTCTCCAACACCTCTCCCTTCTCCATAGAGCTTGGCGAAGCCCTGCCGGAGTACTGCAGCTCCATCACCACCACGCCGTCGTGCTGCTGCTGGAGCCATCTTCCTCAACCTCTCCTTCCCCCTTGCTGGATCAAGAAGAAGGAGACGTTACACTGACCGTACGTGTGTTGAACACGGAGGTGCCGTCCGTTCGGCGCTAGGATCTTCGGTGATTTGGATCACGTCGAGTACGACTTCCTCATCCCTGTTCTTTGAACGCTTCCGCGCGTGATCTAGAAAGGTATGTAGATGCAATCCAATCACTCATTGCTAGATGAACTCATAGATGGATCTTGGTGAAACCGTAGGAAAATTTTTGTTTTCTGCAACGTTCCCCAACACAAATAGCCCGCAAAATAACCGCGATAGCTGCGCTATAGCTGCCCGGGAGCCTCGCCGCTAAGCTATGGTTGTTGCCGCGAAAACCTCAACATATCCTTCTAAATGGCAGAAAAATCAGCAAAAACCTCTAGAAATCATCTCCCCCACCAGAAAATTTTCTGCTATTTGCCGCTATAGCTGCTGGGAGATGCCGCCGCGAAATCGTTTCTCCCGCGATTTTAATCATTTTTTACCTACTACTATAAAATCTATCAGGTCTGTTTGCATTGCAATTTTTTAAATAGACTGAAGTACGAACCATAGATTCATGTTTTGTGGCTTAAAGTGTTTCATAGTTTCTATTCTTTTTTTGGTTATTCAGGAGTAAGAACAAATTGTACTTATTCAGGACTTAAAACAAAATATCGAGGGATACGAAATCACTCTGCTCTTTGATCCAGATATGAGATATCCCCACATAATGATCGCCTATTCTTATACCCAAATCACCACAAGTATCATCATATCTTTGTGCCTTAGGTAGCTATCATTGCAAAGGGCCTAACCAATAAGAGGTGCTTCTAGGCTATTACAGCAGTGGAAATCAACAAGTTCCATGCACATGAAAACACTGTGGATTGCACTTGTAGTGCTGCTGTCAGCAGAGTTGTGTGCGTTAAGGCAATGGCGAGGCATAAGGCATAATGAGCAGGAAATGTCCATCGGAGGAAGCAAATGGCTGATTGCTTTGACCTACTTGGGCTTGATTTGGGATAGGCCTTCAGTTGGTAACCAGCCATTGAACTATAAAACTTATATATATAATATAATATCAATACATCAGTACAACCATTTGTAAGATGCGTGCATTAAGCAAGTCTTATTGGGATGTATGAGCTGTTAAACTTGACTTGAAATGAACTTTGTATTTAACAAAAGAACGAGAGGTTGGAATTTGCAAAAACATCAAATTGCATCTTCACTTTTCTGATGATACAAGTGCTATACGGTATTCTTACGCTTCTCTCTTCACTGGTCGGATATACGCCTCTGAGCTGCAACATCAAGTTATTACTTTTCATCATCTACGAGTTAGCAAAAGAACTTCAATTGCATTCTTTGTTCTTTAGTACACATGATTAGGACATGAGCTGTTATTCAACCCTAGCATTTTGTGGTACATATACTTACTAATTAAGCGCCAAACCACTACTACAAGCAATTATTTTGAGACTGAGACGAAAGGTATGACCACCCCACACCCACACTGATGACGAGCCCAAAGTTTTCCTAGAATCAAACCTCTTTCAGAGAAACCCTAAGCTAGCTAGGACCAGGCGGCGGCGAGGGAAACCACAAAGAGGCGAGCGACCGCGGGTGGCGGGCTGGCGGCCTGGCAAAAGAGGGAGATGCAGAAGGAAGGGGATATCATACAGCCTCGTCCCAAGAAGAATTGAGCTGACCTGGCTGATGAGCTCGAGTTCTTCACGGAGCTCCGCAACACGCTGATGAACAAGGAGAGGTTTGATTCTTCCAACTCCTACTGTAGTTTGGGCACACAGAAGGGACTTGGTTTTGTCGGCAATCGTGTCAAGGTCTTGCGCAAGCGTCTGGGGATAACCGCCGGGACTGCCCATAGTTCCCCCGCGATCTCTGATCCGACTGACCCCTTGGAGAAGCATGTGAATGATCTCAGTTCGACAATAGGAGCAGATCCAATTCAAGATGATGGTGATGGTAGTGCTGATGGCTGCGGTGATGATGAGGAAGAGGATGAGATGGAGTGGGGCAAGCCAGCCATGGAGGAGGAGGAGGAAGTCCGAAGGATCACCGTGTTGGGGAACGTAGCAGAAATTCAAAATTTTCCTACGTGTCACCAAGATCGATCCTTGGAGAAACTGAAAGTGCAACTATCCCTAGGTGGTTTTGGTAATTCATAACAACATATAGCTCATTGAGCTAATGCTATTCCAAGATAATTATTTCAGGAAAGCTCAATGATTGGCATGGCATGGATGTGAAAGTGGAACCCTCAAAATGCTAAGGACAAAGGATTGGCTCAAGCTCAAAAGCTCAAGACTCTTCATTTTATATTTTAGTGATCCAAGATCACATTGAGTCTTTAGGAAAAGCCAATACTATCAAGGAGGGATGAGGTGTTGCTTAATGAGCCTCTTGCTTCATGTGCTTAGTGATATGCTCCAAAACCCTCAACTACTTTCCCATATCCACATATGACCTAAACCCTAAGCCAAACTCGGTCCTACCGATTCTTCCTATCCGGCGCCACCGAGTTTTCATTTGTCATAAGCCACTACCAAACCCTAGCAATTTGGTCCTACCGATAGGGATCTCGGTCTCACCGAGATGGAGTTGCAAACTCTCTGTTTCCCTTTCGTAACTTTTCGGTCTCACCGAAAGAGCGAATCGGTCCCACCGAGATTGCAATGTAAATTCAGTGTTCCCCTTTGTAACTTTTCGGTCTCACCGAAAGAGCAAATTGGTCCCACCGAGTTTGCCTGACCAACTCTCTGGTTATCTAATTACCAAATTCGGTCTCACCGAGTTTGTGTAATCGGTCTCACCGAGTTTGTATTATGCCCAAACCCTAACCATATCGGTCCTACTGAGTTGCATGTCAGTCCCACCGAAAATCTCTAACGGTCACTAGGTTTACATTTTCGGTCCGACCGAGTTTGTTGATTCGGTCCCACCGAGATTGGAAAACTGTGTGTAACGGTTGGATTTTGTGTGGAGGCTATATATACCCCTCCACCTCCTCTTCACTTGTGGAGAGAGCCATCAGAACACATACACCATTCCAACTCATATGTTCTGAGAGAGAACCACCTAATCATGTGTTGAGACCAAGACATTCCATTCCTACCATATGAATCTTGATCTCTAGCCTTCCCAAGTTGCTTTCCACTCAAATCTTCTTTCCACCAAATCCAAATTCTATGAGAGAGAGTTGAGTGTTGGGGAGACTATCATTTGAAGCACAGGAGCAAGGAGTTCATTACCTACACACCATTTGTTACTTCTTGGAGAGTGGTGTCTCCTAGATTGGCTAGGTGACACTTGGGAGCCTCCGACAAGATTGTGGAGTTGAACCAAGGAGTTTGTAAGGGCGAGGAGATCGCCTACTTCGTGAAGATCTACCGCTAGTGAGGCAAGTCCTGTGTGGGCGATGGCCATGGTGGGATAGACAAGGTTGCTTCTTCGTGGACCCTTTGTGGGTGGTTGCTTCTTCGTTGACCCTTCGTGGGTGGAGCCCTGTGTGGACTCGCGCAACCATTACCCTTGGGTGGAGCCCTGTGTGGACTCGCGCAACCGTTACCCTTCGTGGGTTGAAGTCTCCATCAACGTGGATGTAGGATAGCACCACCTATCCGAACCACGGGAAAAACATCCGTGTCTCCAATTGCGTTTGAATTCTCCAAACCCTTCCCTTTACATTCTTGCAAGTTGCATGCTTTACTTTCCGCTGCCTATATACTCTTTGCATGCTTGCTTGAATTATGTGATGATTGCTTGACTTGTCCTAAATTAGCTAAAATCTGCCAAGAACTAAAATTGGGAAAATGTTAAGTTTTTATTGGTCAAGTAGTCTAATCACCCCCCTCTAGACATACTTTCGATCCTACAAGTGGTATCAGAGCTTTGGTCTCCATTTGCTTTGATCTCCATAGCTTTGGTGGTCATAGCCTTGGTTTCACAACCTAGCAGAGTATGGCGTCTAGCGAGGGAAATTATCACCGTAGAGGTCCTTACTTTGATGGTACTAATTTTGCTAGTTGGAAGCATAAAATGAAAATGCATATTCTTGGGCATAACCCCACTGTTTGGGCTATTGTATGTGTTGGCTTGCAAGGTGACTTCTTTGATGGGAGAGAACCAAACCGTGAAGCTACCGCAGATGAGTTGAAGATGTTGCAATACAATGCTCAAGCTTGTGATATTCTCTTCAACGGATTGTGCCCCGAAGAATTCAACAAAATCAGCTGTCTTGAGAATGCAAAGGAAATTTGGGACACTTTGATTGATATGCACGAAGGTACCGACTCCGTCAAGGAATCCAAGTTGGATGTGCTTCAAAGCCAACTTGACAAGTTCAAGATGAAGGATGGTGAAGGTGTCGCTGAAATGTACTCTAGGCTTGCTCTCATCACAAATGAGATTGCTGGCTTAGGAAGTGAAGAGATGACCGATAGATTCATCATCAAGAAGATTCTAAGAGCCTTGGATGGAAAATATGATACCGTGTGCACATTGATCCAAATGATGCCAAATTACAAAGATCTCAAGCCAACGGAGGTGATTGGAAGAATTGTTGCTCATGAGATGTCACTTAAGGATAAAGAGGAACTTCACAACAAATCAAGTGGTGCCTATAAAGCCTCATGTGAAGCCCCTACATCATCAAGTGAGAAACAAGACTTCAATGAAGAATTGAGCTTAATGGTGAAGAACTTCAACAAGTTCTACAAGAGTAGAAGCAAAGATAGAAGCTTCAAGTCAAGGTCCTACAATGACAAAAGATCTTCTAGTCGAGAGCGAAACTGCTACAATTCTGGAAGACCCGGACACTATTCCAATGAGTGTACGGCTCCATACAAGAGAAGAGAAGTTTCTCCAAGAAGAAGAAGCAAAGAATCACCACCAAGAGAGAGAAGGAGTAGAGATGATCGTTATGAACGAAGATACTCACGGAGAAGTAAGGATTCGGAAAGGAAGTAAAATCATCAAGGAGATACACAAGACGAAGACATCAAGCTCATGTTGGTGAATGGGTATCCGGCTCCGACTCCGACAGCCACTCCGAGAGAAGTTATCACTCCGACTCCGAAGATACTCAAGATGAAGGTATTGCCGGTCTAGCACTTGTGTCAACCAACTCCTACGACATATTTGACTCACCAAACGAAGGAATTGGAAGATGCTTCATGGCCAAAGGTCCTAAGGTAACACACCCCGAGTATGTTGATTTCAATAGTGACGAAGATGACTTGTTAGGTGATGATTTGCTTGTTGACAACTCTAGTGATGAATACTATGATGAAACGTCAATTAATCATGCTAATCAAGATAAAATGAATGACAATGATAAGGAGAAGATTGAGGCTCTAACTAAAGAACTAAACACTCTTAAGTTAGCTCATGAAACTATCTTCGAAGATCATCAAGAACTTTTAAGAGCTCATGAGAAATTACGCTTTGAAAAGCTCAATCGTGAGCAAGAGCATGAGTTCTTAAAAGCAATCAATGATGATCTCCGCAAGAAAAGTTCTTCTTACATTGCCAAGCGTTTAATCTTATCCACTTACATGCCTCAAGTCAAGTCTAGTAACAAGAACAAGAAAGATTCTTCCTCTAGCAGTAACAATGATCATGTTAAATCCAATATTGTTGCTTCTAGTCGTTCTCTTGATTCTACTAATGATTCTCTTAGCCAAGTTACACTTGAGCAAGAAAATAGCTTATTGAAGGGAATTATAGAGAAAGGAGTGTACAAAAGCCTTGCCGGGAGTAAGCAATTCGAGGAAATTGTGCGCAAGCAAGGAATGCACCGGAAGAATCAAGGTGTTGGTTTTGAACGAAAGTTCAATGCCAATGGAGTTGAGTGGGAAGAAGATCAATACCCCAAGACAAAGTTTATTCCTCAACAAGAGAAGTATGATACTTCTTTCAAGGGGACACAAGCTCAAGATGATCTTCCACCACAAGACTACAAGCAAAAAGGCAAGGACAAGCTTCAAGAGGAAATTGACGCATTTGAAGAAGCTCCAAAGACCTTAGTCAAGTGGATTCCCAAGACTACTTCAAGTTCCACTTCATCAAGTACGACTACAACTCCAAGGATTCCCATCAAGATGATGTGGATCCAAAAGAAGAAGAACTAGAGAGTTCTTGAGGGTGACTCTGCCAACATACTTCACTCTTATCATTCTGGCAAGAACAAGTGCAATCAACTTCCACATCTTGCACTAGTTCAAGGAGTCACAAACCCTCTTGTTGGTAAGACAAGGGACAAGGTAACCTAAAAGTTTTCATGGACATCATCTTGTGTGTGCATCACTCTATGTCTATGGATATCCTTGTTTGTTCCTTGTGGGACTAACCCATGTAGGTATTGAAAGTGCAATTCACTCAAATGGATAGCTCCAAGTGATCTACATCAACATTGAGCATCCACATCTTCAACATCTACATGAAGTCATCATCGACAAAACCCAAGGTTAGTTCATCCCTCTTAGGGGGGATATCACATCTAGGGGGAGCTTTACTCTAAGACTTGAGCTAAAGCAACTCTAAAGATGTGAACACAACAATGCTTTATGTAAAAGTGGTAACCCCACTTGAGCTTAAACGATGAGTATGACCTATGATCAAGTGTTCTCACTTGACTCCTAAGTCAATATACTCATATATAGATGACCTAGTCATCGCAAATTGCTTGATAGATGCTAGAATTGGTTGTGCATGCCTTGTCACATATTTCATTTGCCATCTTATTGTGTGAGCATGCTGGTTGCATCTTTTACTCATTCGAGGACATCCACTTGTTGTTTTGATTGTTTGGTTTTATCTTCTTCTGCCAAGTGGATGGATAAGAATGCCTAAGAACCTCCTCTAGCTATTTATGCTTTTCTCGTCTCAAACTCTATTCATGCTGCATCACAAAATTTGATCAAGTCAGATTCGAACCACTCTGTGTGAGGAGCGCTCGGAGTCCCCGATTCGTCATAGACTTAAAATTCCAAAACCTCTTTATGATTCTCGGTCTGACCGATACCCCACTTTCGGTCCTACCGAGATCATTAAGTTGATCTAGGTTTTCGATCTCGGTGCAACCGATTTGAACCTTTCGGTCACACCGAGTTTCAGTAACTACCCGCAGTTATGAATCTCGGTGCCACCGAGTTGTTCCACTCGGTCACACCGACAGGGTCGGGCTATATATATTCACGGGCAAAATTTTGGAAATTTCTTTGAACCCCTTCGCCCGCGCGATAGCCTGCTCCACCCTCGTGGTCTCCGGATCGTCTTCTCGCCGCCAGCCGCCTCCAGTCGCTGGTCTCCGTCGCCGTCAACGGGAATTCTGCCCCGCCGTTGCCGCCGTAGCGAGTCTCCGCCGAACTAGGGTATGGACTCGATCTTTGTGCTATTCCCCAATCTGATTCCTAGCACATTGTGATCATATTGATTCTAGCCATGTTTGATAAACTTCTATCCAGTCAATGAACTCATAGATTAGGTTTGATTCAAAAATTCTAGGTTTAGGTTTCCACCGAAACCATCTCGGACCCACCGAGTTGAAAAACTCGGTCCCACTGATTTGGCTTATGCCATTGCACAAGTGAGACTCGGTCTGACTGAGAATTACTTATCGGTGTGACCGATTTTGGAACTCTGTGAAACCCTAGCAGTCTCGGTGCCACCGAACTGTGACTCGGTCCAACCGAATTCACCAGTTCAGGTGCCAAAACTGCTTCGGTATCACCGACTTTAAAAATCGGTAGATCCGAGATGATTTCAGTGGGAAACTAAAACTATGTTTTTTGGATCATTCTTTTGCAAAAAATCTCTGCACTTTGTGATGCTCATCCACTCTATCTCATCTATAACCTATTCAGAGGGTCAGCAGTCAGAGTTTGCAGCATGTCTGATCAAAGTGATAGCCAGAACATGTCAGAGCAGCAGGTGCACATGAGTGAGGGCGCTAGTCCCTCAAGTTCTTCAGATGAGGGCAGCAGGAGCACCCCTAGCAACTTGCCAAAGGCTGCCACGAGACAGAGGAAGAAGAGAACTTCAGACTCCGAAGATGAAGACTATGTGGCAGAGGAAGAGGCCACTTCCAAGAGAGTTGAGCCAGCTCAAGGCACAAAGCCAGGCCTAAAGATCAAAAGGCCAGCAGGCAGGCAGCCCATGTCAAAGGCAAGAGCCTCAACTGAGAAGCCCACTCCCCAAGAGCCAGTTGCTGCAGAAGGCAAGAAGAGGAAGGAAAGGGTCAAGAAGACCGTAGCCAGAGTGCTAGGAAAGGCTTCCATCATGGAAGAGGAAGAGGAAGAAGAGGTAGCTGCACCAGCACCCAAGGCACCCAAGCTGATGGGTGATGCCATAAGATCAGGGGCTACTGCATCTAAGCCCAAAGCTGCCTCCAAGCCCAAGTCTGCACCCAAGAGGAATGCAAGGAGCATTCCTGCAGCTGAGAAGAACAAGGCCCCAGTGCCTGAGACTGTTGCTGAAGAAGAGGAAGAGAATGTTCTGAGAAAGCTCAAGCCCAAGATCCCAGACCACAACGATGCTCATCCTGTGGCTGAGGACATGAAGCTCAGGAGAGATTCAGGGCTGAGGAAGTGGAGAGAAGCAGATCCGTATGCTTCAAGGAGAAGGACTGCCGTGGATTACAGATTTCACACCAAGGAACAGCAGGACTTCTATGAGACAGTGCTGCTAGATAAGAAGCCCATTGTCTGTGACATGAGATGGGTCGACTGGACCTACATGAGGGAGAAGGAGGAACACTACCCGGGAGTATATGACAGCTTTAGTGCTTGTGGAGTTGCTGACTTTGTTGGGTAGAAGCTCACAAAGTGGAACGAGGAACTGATCATGCAATTCTACTCCACGGCACACTTTTACCCAGATGGAAAGATCACATGGATGTCTGAGGGTACAAGGTACCAATCTACAGTGGCTGAGTGGGCACAGCTCATTAATGCCCCAGAGGAGCATGATGATGACTTGGACATATATGCCAAGAAGAAAATGGACCACAATTCCATGTCCAATATGTATAAGGAAATTCCAAATGAGGCACTTGACACTTTCAAATTTGGCTCAGTGCACTATCTTCTGTCAGGACTGCCAACCATCAATTGGATCTTGAGGCACACCTTGTTGCCCAAGTCAGGTGATCACAAGATGATCAGAGGCCATGCGATCAACTTGCTACATGTATTTGATGTGCCTCAGAAGTTCAAGGTGATGAGCCTCATAGTGGAAACTATCAAAAGGACTACAACAGATCAGAAGAAGAGTTGCGGATATGCCCCTCAGATCCAGGAGCTCATCAACTCTAAAATGGGCACAAACATATACTTATTGGACAAGGAACACCTGCCCATCCGTCTAGATTTTGAGGATAACCAAGTGGTCATGACTGAGAATGAGCCATCATCAGTTCAAGCACAAGCAAAGAAGGAGAAGGCAAGAAAGGAGAAAGCTGCCAAGATGCCAACTCAAGAGGAGGCATCTGAGTATTTCTTGAAGACTAAACAAGAGCAGCTTGGTTACTTGATTGCATCCACGCTGAGGATTGAGCAAAGTCTGGTCACCCTCACTCAGAATCAGCAGAGCCTAGAGAGAATCATGGAACAGAAGTTCTATGACTTGGATGTCAAGGTGACGGAAGTTCAGTCTGAAGTGGAGCAGCTCCAAGAGGACATGCAGGAGAGGAGAGGCAGGACTACCACTCATGCCTTTGCCAGAGTGCCACGAGGCCCGAGGTCATCTGCCGTGCCAGTTGCTGACACCAGAGCCACCATTTCAGCACCAGCTACAGCCTCAGTTCCACCAGCTTCAGCATCTACTTCAGCTCCAACTCCAGCGTCTACTTCAGCGTCTACCGAAACCTTCGTCCTTGGAGTGATCCGGACTCCACCACCACCAGAAGATCAAGCCTGAGCGTCAATCTAGCACTATGCATTTTCTAGGAACTTTTTGGTAACTTGTTGCCAAAGGGGGAGAAGATGTATAGATCATAGGCTTCGAGAGAGAGTGTGTTGGTTTTCTCTCTTACTTTATTTGGTGGTTTTTCGAACTTGTTTGCTTTTGAGTGCTTGAGATACTACGTCATTATTTGTGAGACATTGATGATCATGTGTTTGATCATAAGCTACAATTAATGTTTGCTTAATGCTATTATCTTATCTATCTTATGTGATCATTCACTATTCTTGGTGATGAGTGTATGTATTTCATTCTTATCATTTTAAGCGCTCCACCAAGATGTGTGTGACATGGAAGAGTAACCCATGACTCTAACTCCTTGTGCATTTTCAGTCCAAAGCAAATTTTAAATATGCACAAATTTAGGGGGAGCTCTTACTTATCACATACTTCTCAAAGCAACGATATATTTCATGCTTATTATCATTTGTCGAAGCTTTGATCTATATGTTGTCATCAGTTACCAAAAAGGGGGAGATTGAAAGTGCAACTATCCCTAGGTGGTTTTGGTACTTCATAACAACATATAGCTCATTGAGCTAATGCTATTCCAAGATAATTATTTCAGGAAAGCTCAATGATTGGCATGTCATGGATGTGAAAGTGGAACCCTCAAAATGCTAAGGACAAAGGATTGGCTCAAGCTCAAAAGCTCAAGACTCTTCATTTTATATTTTAGTGACCCAAGATCACATTGAGTCTTTAGGAAAAGCCAATACTATCAAGGAGGGATGAGGTGTTGCTTAATGAGCCTCTTGCTTCATGTGCTTAGTGATATGCTCCAAAACCCTCAACTACTTTCCCATATCCACATATGACCTAAACCCTAAGCCAAACTCGGTCCTACCGATTCTTCCTATCCGGCGCCACCGAGTTTTCATTTGTCATAAGCCACTGCCAAACCCTAGCAATTCGGTCCTACCGATAGGGATCTCGGTCTCACCGAGATGGGGTTGCAAACTCTCTGTTTCCCTTTCGTAACTTTTTGGTCTCACCGAAAGAGTGAATCGGTCCCACCGAGATTGCAATGTAAATTCAGTGTTTCCCCTTTGTAACTTTTCGGTCTCACCGAAAGAGCAAATCGGTCCCACCGAGTTTGCCTGACCAATTCTCTGGTTAGCTAATTACCAAATTCGGTCTCACCGAGTTTGTGTAATCGGTCTCACCGAGATTACGTTATGCCCAAACCCTAACCATATCGGTCCTACCGAGTTGCATGTCAGTCCCACCGAAAATCTCTAACGGTCACTAGGTTTACATTTTCGGTCCGACCGAGTTTGTTGATTCGGTCCCACCGAGATTGGAAAACTGTGTGTAACGGTTGGATTTTGTGTGGAGGCTATATATACCCCTCCACCTCCTCTTCACTCGTGGAGAGAGCCATCATAACACATACACCATTCCAACTCATATGTTCTGAGAGAGAACCACCTACTCATGTGTTGAGACCAAGACATTCCATTCCTACCATATGAATCTTGATCTCTAGCCTTCCCAAGTTGCTTTCCACTCAAATCTTCTTTCCACCAAATCCAAATTCTATGAGAGAGAGTTGAGTGTTGGGGAGACTATCATTTGAAGCACAAGAGCAAGGAGTTCATTACCTACACACCATTTGTTACTTCTTGGAGAGTGGTGTCTCCTAGATTGGCTAGGTGTCACTTGGGAACCTCCAACAAGATTATGGAGTTGAACCAAGGAGTTTGTAAGGGCAAGGAGATCGCCTACTTCGTGAAGATCTACCGCTAGTGAGGCAAGTCCTGTGTGGGCGATGGCCATGGTGGGATAGACAAGGTTGCTTCTTCGTGGACCCTATGTGGGTGGTTGCTTCTTCGTGGACCCTTCGTGGGTGGATCCCTGTGTCGACTCGCACAACCGTTACCCTTGGGTGGAGCCCTGTGTGGACTCGCGCAACCGTTACCCTTCGTGGGTTGAAGTCTCCATCAACGTGGATGTAGGATAGCACCACCTATCCGAACCACGGGAAAAACATCCGTGTCTCCAATTGTGTTTGAATTCTCCAAACCCTTCCCTTTACATTCTTGCAAGTTGCATGCTTTAATTTCCGCTGCCTATATACTCTTTGCATGCTTGCTTGAATTATGTGATGATTGCTTGACTTGTCCTAAATTAGCTAAAATCTGCCAAGAACTAAAATTGGGAAAAAGGTTAAGTTTTTATTTGGTCAAGTAGTCTAATCACCCCCCTCTAGACATACTTTCGATCCTACAGAAACTAGAAACGAGGGGAAGGAGAGTGGATCTACATACCCTTGTAGATCTCTATGCGGAAGCGCTCAAGAGAACGGAGTTGAAGGAGTCGTACTCGTCGTGATCCAAATCACCGGAGATCCTAGTGCCGAACGGACGGCACCTCCGCGTTCAACACACGTACAGCCCGGTGACGTCTCCCCTGCCTTGATCCAGCAAGGAGAGAGGGAGAGGTTGAGGAAGACTCCATCCAGCAGCAGCACAACGCGCGTGGTGGTGGTGGAGGAGCGTGGTACTCCAGCAGGGCTTTCGCCAAGCACTGCAAGAGACGAGGAGGGAGAGGGGTAGGGCTGCACCAACAGGGAGAGGAACTCATGTGTTTTGGGCAGCCCAAACCTCAACTATATATAGGGGAAGGGGAGGGGCTGCGCCCCCACCTAGGGTTCCCTCCCTAGGGGTGGCGGCAGCCCCCTAGATCCCATCTAGGGGCGGCCAAGGGGAGGGGAGAGGGGGAGGCGCACCAGGGTGGGCCTTAGGGCCCATCTGCCCTAGGGTTTGCCCCCTTCCTCTCTTCCTTGCGCCTTGGGCCTTGGTGGGGGGGGCGCACCAGCCCACCTGGGGCTGGTCCCCTCCCACACTTGGCCCATGCAGCCCTCCGGGGCTTGTGGCCCCACTTGGTGGACCCCCGGGACCCTCCCGGTGGTCCCGATACGTCACCTATAAAACCCGAAACTTTTCCGGTGACCAAAACAGGACTTCCCATATATAAATCTTTACCTCCGGACCATTCCGGAACTCCTCGTGACGTCCAGGATCTCATCCGGGACTCCGAACAACATTCGGTAACAACATACAAACTTCCTTTATAACCCTAGCATCATCGAGCCTTAAGTGTGTAGACCCTACGGGTTCGGGAACCATGCAGACATGACTGAGACGTTCTCCGGTCAATAACCAACAACGGGATCTGGATACCCATGTTGGCTCCCACATGCTCCACGATGATCTCATCGGATGAACCACGATGTCAAGGACTTAATCAATCCCGTATACAATTCCCTTTGTCTATCGGTACGATACTTGCCCGAGATTCGATCGTCGGTATCCCGATACCTTGTTCAATCTCGTTACCGGCAAGTCTATTTACTCATTCCGTAACACATCATCCCGTGATCAACTCCTTGGTCACATTGTGCACATTATGATGATGTCCTACCGAGTGGGCCCAGAGATACCTCTCCGTTTACACGGAGTGACAAATCCCAGTCTTGATTCGTGCCAACCCAACAGACACTTTCAGAGATACCTGTAGTGTACCTTTATAGCCACCCAGTTACGTTTTGACGTTTGGCACACCCAAAGCACTTACGGTATCCGGGAGTTGCACAATCTCATGGTCTAAGGAAATGATACTTGACATTAGAAAAGCTTTAGCATACGAACTACATGATCTTGTGCTAGGCTTAGGATTGGGTCTTGTCCATCACATCATTCTCCTAATGATGTGATCCCATTATCAACGACATCCAATGTCCATGGTTAGGAAACCGTAACCATCTATTGATCAACGAGCTAGTCAACTAGAGGCTTACTAGGGACATGGTGTTGTCTATGTATCCACACATGTGTCTGAGTTTCCTATCAATACAATTCTAGCATGGATAATAAACAATTATCATGAACAAGGAAATATAATAATAATCAATTTATTATTGCCTCTAGGGCATATTTCCAACAGTCTCCCACTTGCACTAGAGTCAATAATCCAGTTCACATCGATATGTGATTAACACTCAAGGTCACATCCCCATGTGACTAACACCCAAAGAGTTCTGGGTTTGATCATGTTATGCTTGTGAGAGAGGTTATAGTCAACGGGTCTAAAACATTCAGATCCGTATGTACTTCGCAAATTTCTATGTCATCTTGTAGATGCAACTACTACGCTACGTTTGGAGCTATTCCAAATAACTATTCTACTATACGAATCTAGTTTATTACTCAGAATAATCTGGATTAGTGTCAAAGTTTGCATCGGCGTAACCCTTTACGACGAACTCTTTTACCACCTCCATAATCAAGAAAAATTCCTTAGTCCACTAGTTACTAAGGATAACTTTGACCGTTGTCCTGTGATACATTCTTGGATCACTCTTGTACCCATTGACTGACTCATGGCAAGGCACATTTCAGGTGCGGTACACACCATAGCATACTGTAGAGCCTATGTCTTAAGCATAGGGGACGACCTTCGTCCTTTCTCTCTATTCTGCCGTGGTCGAGCTTTAAGTCTTAAGTTCATACCTCACAACTCAGGCAAGAACTCCTTCTTTGACTGATCCATCTTGAATACCTTCAAGATCATGTCAAGGTATGTGCTCATTTGAAAGTACCATTAAGCGTTTTGATCTATCCTTATAGATCTTGATGCTCAATGTTCAAGTAGCTTAATCCAGGCTTTCCATTAAAAAAACACTTTTCAAATAACTCTGCATGCTTTCTAGAAATTCTACATCATTTCCGATCAACAATATGTTAACAACATATACTCATCAGAAATTCTATAGTGCTCCCACTCACTTCTTTGGAAGTACAAGTTTCTCATAAACTTTGTATACACCCAAAATCTTTGATCATCATCAAAGCGTATATTCCAACTCCGAGATGCTTACTCCAGTCCATAGAAGGATATCTAGAGCTTTGCATACTTGTTAGCATCTTTCAGGATTGACAAAACCTTACAGTTGTATCACATACAACCTTTCCTCAAAAATCGTCGAGGAAATAATGTTTTGACATCCTATCTGCAAGATTTCATAAATAATGCAGTAATTGCTAACATAATTCCAACAGACTCTTAGCATCGCTACGAGTGAGAAAGTCGCATCGTAGTCAACTCCTTGAACTTGTCGGAAAACATCTTAACGACAAGTCGAGCTTTCTTAATGGTGATACTTACCATCATTGTCCGTCTTCCTTTTAAAATCCATATGTACCTAACAGCCTTACGACCATCAAGTAGTTCTTCCAAAGTCTACATTTTGTTTTCATATATGGATCCTCTCTCGGATTATATGGCCTTGAGCCATTTATCAGAATCCAGGCCCACCACCGTTTCTCCATAGCTCATAGGTTCATTGTTGTCTAGCAACATGACTTCCAATACAGGATTACGTACCACTCTGAAGTAGCACGCATCCTTGTCATCCCACGAGGTTTGGTAGTGACTTGATCTGAAGTTTCATGATCACTATCATAAGCTTCCACTTCAATTGGTGTAGGTGCCACAGGAACAACTCCCTGTGCCCTGCCACACACTAGTTGAAGAGACGGTTCAATAACCTCATCAAGTCTCCACCATCCTCCCACTCAATTCTTTCGAGAGAAACTTTTCCTCGAGAAAGGACCCGATTCTAGAAACAATCCCTTATTGCTTTCGGATCTGATACAAGAGGTATACCCAACTGTTTTGGGTGTCCTATGAAGATGCATTTATCCACTTTGGGTTCGAGCTTATCAGCCTGAAACTTCTCCACATAAGCGTCGCAGCCCCAAACTTTTAAGAAATGACAGCTTAGGTTTCTCTAAACCATAGTTCATACGGTGTCATCTCATCGGAATTACGTGGTGCCCTATTAAAAGTGAATGTGGTTGTCTCTAATGCCTAACCCATAAACTATCGTGGTAATTCGATAAGATACATCATGGTATGCATCATATCCAATAGGGTGCAGTTATGATGTTCGGACACACCATCACACTATGATGTTCCAGGCTGTATTAGTTGTGAAACAATTTCCACAATGTCTTAATTCTGTGCCAAACTCGTAATCAAGATATTCATCTCTATGATCATATCATAGATATTTTATCCTCTTGTCACGACGATCTTTCAACTTCACCCTGAAATTACTTGAACCTTTCAATAATTCAGACTCATGATTCATCAAGTAAATATACTCAACATCTACTCAAATCATCTGTGAAGTAAGAACATAATGATATCCACTACATGCCTCAGCACTCATTGGACTGCACACATCAAAATGTATTACTTCCAACAAGTTGCTTTCTATTTCCATTTTTATATCTTTTGGCATGAACAAGTGTATCACTACAATCGAGATTCAATAAACCATTCATTTTAGGTGCAAGACCATTGAAGGTATTACTCAAATGAACAGAGTAACCATTATTCTCCTTAAATGAATAACCGTATCGCGATAGTCATAATCCAATCATGTCTATGCTCAACGCAAACACCAAATAACAGTTATTTAGGTTTAACACCAATCTCGATGGTAGAGGGAGCGTGCGATGCTTGATCATATCAACATTGGATACACTTCCAACACATATCGTCAGCTCACCTTTAGCTAGTCTCCGTTTATTCCGTAGCTTTTATTTCGAGTTACTAACACTTAGCAACCGAACCGGTATCTAATACCCTGGTGCTACTAGGAGTACTAGTAAAGTACACATCAACACAATGTATATCCAATATACTTCTATCGACCTTGCCAGCCTTCTAATCTACCAAATATCTAGGGTAATTCTGCTCCAGTGGCTGTTCCCCTTATTACAGAAGCACTTAGTCTCGGGTTTGGGTTCAACCTTGGGTTTCTTCACTAGAGAGGCAGCTGATTTGCCGTTTTATGAAGTATCCCTTCTTGCCCTTGCCCTTCTTGAAACTAGTGGTTTCATCAACCATCAACAATTGATGCTCCTTCTTGATTTCAACTTTTGTGGTGTCAAACATCGCGAATATCTCAAGGATCATCATATATGTCCCCGATATATTATAGTTCATCACGAAGCTCTAGCAGCTTGGTGGTAATGACTTCGGAGAACCATCACTGTCTCATATGGAAGATCAACTCCCACTCGATTCAAATGATTGTTGTACTCAGACAATCTGAGCACAAGCTCAACAATTGAGCTTTTCTCCCTTAGTTTGCAGGCTAAGAAAATCGTCGGAGGTCTTATACCTCTTGACGTGGGCACGAGCCTAAAATCCCAATTTCAGCCCTCGAAACATCTCATATGTTTCGCGAAGTTTCAAAATGTCTTTGTTGCCTCAACTCTAAACCGTTTAACTGAACTATCACGTAGTTATCAAAATGTGTATGTCAGATGTTCACAACATCCACAGATGACGTTCGAGGTTCAGCACACTGAGCGGTGCATTAAGGACATAAGCCTTCTATGAAGCAATGAGGACAATCCTCAGTTTACGGACCTAGTCCGCATAATTGCTACTATCAACTTTCAACTAAATTTTCTCTAGGAACATATCTAAACAGTAGAACTGAAGCGCGAGCTACGATATAATTTGCGAAGACCTTTTGACTATGTTCAGGATAATTAAGTTCATCTTATGAACTCCCACTCAGATAGACATCCCTCTAGTCATCTAAGTGATTACATGATCCGAGTCAACTAGGCCGTGTCCGATCATCACGTGAGACGAACTAGTCAACATCAGTGAACATCTTCATGTTGATCGTATCTTCTATACGACTCATGCTCGACCTTTTGGTCTCTTGTGTTCCGAGGCCATGTCTGTACATGCTAGGCTTGTCAAGTTAACCTAAGTGTTTCGCATGTGTTCCAAGGCCATGTCTGTACATGCTAGGCTCGTCAACACCTGTTGTATTCAAACGTAAGAATCTATACACCTGATCATCACGTGGTGCTTCAAAACGACGAACTTTCACAACGGTGCACAGTTAGGGGGAACACTTTCTTGAAATTTTAATGAGGGATCATCTTATTTACTACCGTCGTTCTAAGCAAATAAGATGTATTAATCTTTACCTCCGGTGGCCAAAACCATACTTCCCATATATTAATCTTTACCTTCGAACCATTCCGGAACTCCTCATGACGTCCGGGATCTCATCCGGGACTCCGAACAACATTCGGTAACCACATACAAACTTCCTTTATAACCCTAGCGTCATCGAACCTTAAGTGTGTAGACCCTACGGGTTCGGGAACCATGCAGACATGATCGAGATGTTCTCTGGTCAATAACCAATAGCGGGATCTGGATACCCATGTTGGTTCCCACATGTTCCACGATGATCTCATCGGATGAACCACGATGTCGAGGATTTGATCAATCCCGTATACAATTCCCTTTGTCTAGCGGTATTGTACTTGCCCGAGATTCGATCGTCGGTATCCCGATACCTTGTTCAATCTCGTTACTGGCAAGTCTCTTTACTCGTTCGGTAACACATCATCCCATGATCAACTCCTTGATCACATTGTGCACATTATGATGATGTCCTACCGAGTGGGCCCAGAGATACCTCTCCGTCACATGGAGTGACAAATCCCAGTCTCGATTCGTGCCAACCCAACAGACACTTTGGGAGATACCTATAGTGTACCTTTATAGCCACCCAGTTACGTTGTGACGTTTGGCACACCCAAAGTATTCCTACGGTATCCGGGAGTTGCACAATCTCATGGTCTAAGGAAATGATACTTGACATTAGAAAAGCTTTAGCATACGAACTACACGATCTGTGTGCTAGGCTTAGGATTGGGTCTTGTCCATCACATCATTCTCCTAATGATGTGATCCCGTTATCAACGACATCCAATGTCCATGGTTAGGAAACCGTAACCATCTATTGATCAACGAGCTAGTCAACTAGAGGCTTACTAGGGACATGGTGTTGTCTATGTATCCACACATGTATCTGAGTTTCCTATCAATACAATTCTAGCATGGATAATAAACGATTATCATGAACAAGGAAATATAATAATAATCAATTTATTATTTCCTCTAGGGCATATTTCCAACAATTATCTCCCCACCGCTTCTGTTGCTTCATCTCGGGGGTGCAGATCCATAGTTTCTGCAAATATTTACAACATGGAAATTATTATTCAAACATGACAGATGGATATATTAGTGACAAACATAGAACTAGCTAGCTAAGCACAATAATGAATCATATTAGTGGCCTGGCCTCGACGCTTCTCTAGGGTTTGGGATGGCCTCGGCAACGCTTCAAGGGTTTGGGGTGGCCTCAACAACGCTTCAATGGTTCGGGGTGGCCTCGACGACAACGCTCTTTTAACTTGGTAAATTTGGGTAGCCTCAAGAGAGTTTGTCGATCGGGTAGTGGCGCGGCGGGAGGGGGTAGGAGACCGACATTGTTTTTTTCTAGGGTTTGGGTGCCTTCGAGAGTTTTGGTCGAGTGAGAGGGCCGGGGGGTGCTCCCATGGTATAAGTTATCATGGTCGAGAGGGGGTATATATATCGACCGCCCCTCATGTCGAAGTTATCTGGGAGGGAGTTATATATATCGACAACGACGACATACATATATGGGAAAATAATGTTATCGGGGAGGGGGTATATCGACAACGACATATCCAATAAAAAAAATAAGAAGACGAAGAAGAAATAAAAAGAGGAGAAGAAGAAAGGAATAAAGGAGAAGATCGAAGAAAAAAAGACAGGGTTCTTTTTTCCTCTATTCCTTTCTTCTTCTCCTCTTCTTATTTATTTCTCCTCTTCTTCCTCTCCTCTTCTTCTCCTTTCTTCCTCTTCTTATTTTCGTTTTTCCTCTCCTTCTTTTTCTTCATCTTCCTTTCCGATATATAAAACTTTTCTTCCTTTTCCTTATTTTACATTTTCCTCTACACTAACCTAAAATGCACTAACCTTCTTTTTCCACTCCTTTTTTCTTCTTCTAAATATGAACATATACATAAATTGACAAAAAATATGCACAAAAACATATACATAAATTTTCCTATACATACACAATTGTTTTACAAATATGCACATATATATGAACATATACATAAATTGACAAAAAAA
>NW_021203828.1:21765-23765 GCF_002162155.2 Triticum dicoccoides
TATATACACATACACACACATATACAAAAAAATACATTTATGAAAAAAATGCTATGAAATAAAAATGCAGGGCAGGGGCGGCGGCACGGCAAGGCAGGGGCGGCGTGCGGCGCAAGCGCAGGGCAGGGGCGGCGGCACTGCAGGGCAGGGGCGGCGCGCGGTGGGGCGGTGTGCGGTGCCAGCGCAGGGCAGGGGCGGCAGCATGGCTGCAGCGCAGGGCAGGGGCGGCGCGCGGCGGCAGCGAAGGGCAGGGGCGGCGGCGCGGTGGCAGCGCGCGGCGGCGACGACGGCCAGTACAGGGAGGAGGAGCTCACAGCGAGGTGGCGTCGGCGATGAGAAAGGCTTGGGGACGGCGGGCGGCGAAGGTGCGCTTGGGGGCGAGGGCAGGGGCGCGCGAGCTCCAGGACGACATCGACGACGGCGATGACGAGGCACGAGCGACGGTGACGGGACTGTCGGGGGCGACGGCAGGGGCGGCGGACGGCGTCGGGGCAGCCTGGCGGCGTCGATGAGCTCGGTGTCGTCAGAAGGCAACTGGCGATGAAACTGCCAAATTTTCTAAGTGTGGGCTTATATAGTAGAATCTTTGGTCCCGCTTGGTGGCACAAACCGGGATGAATACCCCCCTTTGGTCCCGGTTCATGCCACCAACCGGGACCAAAGGTCTCTTTTCAGCAGCCCAAAGGGCAGGAAGCGGTGGCCTTTGGTCCCGGTTGGTGGCATCAACTGGGACTAAAGGGGTGCATTGGTTCCAGTTTGTGGCACGAACGGGAACCAATGCACCCCTTTAGTCCCGGTTGGTGCCACCAACCGGGACCAAAGGCCTTGCACAGCGGGGTGGTGGTGGGAGTTTAGTCCCACCTCGCTAGTCGAGAGAGGCACGCAGTGGTTTATAAGCCCCACTGCCGCACCACTCTCGAGCTCCTCTCCATTGCAGGCTTACAAGCCTAATTGTGACTGCTATGCCTGATGGGCTTACTGGGTCTTCTGCAGTCCTGAATCCTGGCCTATGGATGGGTTTCTAGTCATATTCAGGCCGTGGTGGCCCAGTAGGTGGCAAATTTTTTATTTTTTTCCAGGTATTTTGTTTTCTTTTTTGTTTTTTGTTTTGTTTCTAATTACAACAAAATACTTATCTTATTTTATTTTATTTTGTTTCTAATTACTTATTTATTTTATTTTATGATAATTCTTTTTGCTACTAAAGTTTCTAACAAAAAAAGTTCTTTATGAAAATTCCTTTTGCTTTTAATGATTTTGAAAAGAAAATACTTTGATAATTTTAGTTGCATCAATTTTATATAATTTTAGTTTCATAAATTTTAGAGGTTGCTTATAATGTTTTGAACAGAAAATAGTTTGATAATTTTAGTTTCATAAATTTTATTTATGTTATTAAATTTTATTTTATATTGTTTCTACTTATATATTTTATTAAAGTTTATATTATTTTGTTTCAAATTACTTATTTCTTTTATTTTATAATAATTATTTCTGCTGAAAGACCCTGAAATTCGTAGTATCAGGGTTTCATACGGAAACTCGTCTGTTACAAAGGGATTTCATTGTTTTGAACTTATTTAAACTCCATACTTTTTCTATGTTCAAAATGCACCATTCAAAGCCACATCATCAATTTTCAACCCTTTCTGATTTCATTTGTTATTTTTCATGCATTTATTGATTATTTTGAGCTATAAGACCCTGAAATGAAAAGCACTACAAATGAACTCTGAAAAGGTTGAAAGTTGGCATGGTATCATCATTTCACCCACATAGCATGTGCAAGAAAGTAGAGAGGCTTACGGCAAAAACTGGATGCACTTCGTGTACAAAACAGACAATCTCTTTCGAAGTATCAAGGTTTCATACGGAAACTCGTCTGTTACAAAGTGATTTCATTTTTTGAACTTATTTGAACTCCATACTTTTTCTGTGTTCAAAATGCACCATTCAAAGCCACATCATCAATTTTCAACCCTTTCTGACTTCATTTGTTA
>NW_021203828.1:23775-27171 GCF_002162155.2 Triticum dicoccoides
GTATCATCATTTCACCCACATAGCATGTGCAAGAAAGTAGAGAGGCTTACGGCAAAAACTAGATGCACTTCGTGTACAAAACAGACAATCTCTTTCGAAGTATCAAGGTTTCATACGGAAACTCGTCTGTTACAAAGTGATTTCATTTTTTGAACTTATTTGAACTCCATACTTTTTCTGTGTTCAAAATGCACCATTCAAAGCCACATCATCAATTTTCAACCCTTTCTGACTTCATTTGTTATTTTTCATGCATTTACTGATTATTTTGAGCTATAAGACCCTGAAATTGAAAAGCACTACAAAAGAACTCTGAAAGGGTTGAAAGTTGGCATGGTATCATCATTTCACCCACATAGCATGTGCAAGAAAGTAGAGAAGGTTACGGCAAAAACTGGATGCACTTCGTGTACAAAATGGACAATCTCTTTCGAAGTATCAGGGTTTCATACGGAAACTCGTCTGTTACAAAGGAATTTCATTTTTATGAACTTATTTTAACTCCAGACTTTTTGTGTGTTCAAAATGCACCATTCGAAGCCACATCATTAATTTTCAACCCTTTCCGACTTCATTTGTTATTTTTCATGCATTTACTGATTTTTTTGAGCTATAAGACCCTGAAATTCAAAAGCATTCGAAATGAACTCTGAAAATGTTGAAAGTTGGCATGGTATCATCATTTCACCCACATAGCATGTGTATAAAAGTTGAGAGCGTTACGACAAAAGCTAGATGCACTTCGTGTACAAAACATACAATCTCTTTCGAAATATAAGGGTTTCGTATGGAAACTCGTCTGTTACAAAGGGATTTCATTTTTTTGAAGTTATTTGAACTCCACAAATCTTGTGTGTTCAAAATGCACCATTCAAAGCCGCATCATCAATTTTTAACCCTTTCTGACTTCATTTGTTATTTTTCATGCATTTACTAATTTTTTTAGCTGAATGACCATGAAATTGAAAGGCACTACAAATGAACTCTAAAAAGGTTGAAAGTTGGCATGGTATCATCATTTCACCCACATAGCATGTACTAAAAAGTTGAGAGGGTTACGATAAAAACTGGATGCACTTCATGTACAAAATAGACAATCTCTTTCGAAGTATCAGGGTTTCGGACGAAAACTCATCTGTTGCAAAGGAATTTCATTTATTTGAACTTATTTTAACTCTAGACTTTTTGTGTGTTCAAAATGCACCATTCAAAGTCACATGGATAGATAAGTGACCAAAATAATAGAAGTTCATCATCACATTATGTGTGTCAAAAACCATTACAGATTCACATGGATAGATAAGTGACCAAATTAATAGAAGTTCATCATCACATTAAAAACAAAGTACATACGTAGTTCTCATTGAACAACATATAGCTCTCCAGAGCATCTAGTTAAACCATACATTGAAACTATGTGAAACCTTTCAATGCAACAATAAATGCGATCATAATCACAACCAAGGTAAAAATTGATCCAACGGCATAATGATACCAAGCCTCGGTATGAATGGCATATTTTCTAATATTTCTCATCTTCAACCGCATTGCATCCATCTTGATCTTGTGATCATCGACGACATCCGCCACATGCAACTCCAATATCATCTTCTCCTCCTCAATTTTTTTATTTTTTCCTTCAAGTAATTGTTTTCTTCTTCAACTAAATTTAACCTCTCGACAATAGGGTCGGTTGGAATTTCTGGTTCAACTACCTCCTACATAAATAAAATATATGTCAACTTGATGGGCATAATTGTCATAAACAATAAATGAACCAAATAGTTATAAAAGATAATATATACCACATCCGAATAATAGCCAGGACGAGGACCGACGGGGGCGGATACCAAAACCATCGCACTATATAATAACAAGCAATAATAAAAGTAATAAAATTAGACAAGTATCTATCTAAAGTAAGAAATTTTTTTCTTTCAGAAAAAGATAAGAGGCTCACCACAGTGGTGCAGGCGACGAGATCGGCGCGGGCGATCGACAACGGTGAAGACGGGGACGGGACGTGACAGACCGCTAAACCTAGACAAATCTCGGGGAAAATGGAGCTTGGAGGTCGAGCTTCGAAAGGAGAAAGCTTAACTAGCGTGGCTCGGGCATTTCATCGAACACCTCGTGTGCATAGGAGGTGAGCTAGAGCACCCAAATACCCTCTCCTCGCAGGCCAGAAAAAACAGAGCACTGTGGAGTGCTCTGCTGCGGCCACGGGGTATATATAGGCAAATCATTTGTCCCGGTTCATGGCTGGAACCGGTACTAAAGCCTAGCCTTCTATCCCGGTTCTAGCCAAGAACCGGGACCAATGTTTGTGGGCCAGGAGCGAAGCCCATTGGACCCGGTTAGTGCCTAGGACCGGGACAAATGAGTCCATACAAACCGGGACCAATGCCCACGAGGCCCCGGCCGGCCCCCTGGGCTCACGAACCGGGACGAATGCATCCATTGGTCCCGGCTCATGGAAGAACCGGGACTAATGGGCTGGCCAGGCCCGAACGAAAGCCCCTTTTCTACTAGTGATGGTAGATAATTGGATGATAGAAACAAATCAAAAAAATATTTAAAAATACAAAAAAATCCATATTCTTTTGCATGGTAGATAATTGGATGCATGAGGTCCACTCCAATTTTTAGATCATTTGGACATCTGAGCAGCTCTCAGCAAAAAAACACAAATTTGGAGTATGTAAAGAAGTTTACTGTTCATGTAATGTTCTGATCCGATTTTTTTTTGTTGAGAGCTACTCAGATATTCAAATGATCTGAAAATTGAAGCGGAGCTCACGCAATAAATTTTCTAGCATGCAAAACAAAATTGGAATTTTTTTTTTGAATTTTTTGGGAATTATTTTCTGACTGGGTGAAGAGAAGCTTGGGCACCGAATCACCGCAATTCTCTAAACGGTCTTATATTTAGGAACAGAGAGAGTACATATGTAACTGATCTTGTGTGTACAATACAATCATATGGGCTGCGGATTTATTGGCGCACCCATGCACGTCTGTCTCTCAGGATCACAGTCGATGGGGCCATACCTGCTCCTGAATTGGCCAGTTATGATTGTCGTGAAATCGAAACGCATTCCTTGGTAAATTTACAGAGGAGTCCAGATTGTGTAATTGAAGTCATGCTGCTACTCCAATTTCAAGCTCATATCATATCAGTTCACGTCATCATATTGTAGTACTATAAATCTGTAATGCAATTCCTACCTTTATGTCGACCTCAACTAAGTGTGTATTTCGGATCTCCTCATCTTTAAACTATGGATATTGCAGTAAATAGTTCGTGTACATATGTTGCTTCTTGTCATATCTTAGAACTCCGCCTTCCTGGTCTTTTTTACTGCTTTCAGTTCCTGCCAGTAAACCATGCTAACA
>NW_021203829.1:0-1747 GCF_002162155.2 Triticum dicoccoides
AAACACGCTTGGTCTACACAGCTATAAGCCGCCCATTGCTGTTCAGGTCAGCATTTTTATGTAACACTAGTAGAAAACAGGGTTTTGGTCCAAGCCGGTCAGCCCATTAGTCCCAGTTCAATTCAGAACCGGGACCAATGGGGGCATTGGTCCCGGTTCGTGAGCCCAGGGGGCCGGCCGGGCCACGTGGGCCATTGGTCCTGGTTCATCTGGACCTTTTGGTCCTGATTGGTGGGATGAACCGGGACCAATGGGTCTCACTCCTGGCCCATCACCATTGGTCCCGGTTGGTGGTTTGAACCGGGACCAAAGGCTCCCCTTTAGTCCCGGTTCATGCCACCAACCGGGACCAATGAAGTGCCTACATGTACCCCCTCGCGTAAGAGCAGAGCACACTGCTCTGTTTTTTTCTGGCTGAGAGGGAGAGGGCTTGGTGGTGCTCTAGCTCATCTCCTATGCACACAAGATGTTCGATGGAATGCCCGAGCCGCACTACTTAAGCTTTCTCCTCTCCAAGATCGACCTCCAAGCTCCATTTTCCACAATATTTGTCTAGGTTTAGCGATCCGTCACGCCCCGTCCCCGTCTTCACCGCCGTCGATCACCCGCGCCGAGCTCATCGCCGGCACCACCGTGATGAGCCTCTTGTTCTTATCTTCTTTCTGAAAGGAAAAATATTCTTACTTGTATGTTTACATAGATACTTGTATTATTTTCTTACTTTTATTATTGCATCTTATATAGTGCGATGGTTTTGGTATCCGTCCCCGTCGGCCCTCATCCTGTCTATGATTCGGATGTGGTATATATATTATCTTTATAACTATTGGTTCATTTATTGTTTATGAAAATTATGCCGACCAACGTGACATAGATTTTATTTATGTAGGATGTATGTGAATCGGAAATGCCAACCTACCCTATTGTAGAGAGGTTAAATTTAGTTGAAGAAGAAAACAATTTGTTGAAGAAAAAAAATTGAGGAGGAGAAGATGATATTGGAGTTGCATGTTGTGGATGTCGTCGATGATCACAAGATCAAGATGGATGCAATGCGCTTGAAGATTAGAAAGATTAGAAAATATGCCATTCATACCGAGGCTTGGTATCATTATGCCATTGGATCAATTGTTACCTTGGTTGCGATTATGATCGCATTTGTTTTCGCATTGAAATGTTTTACATAGTTTCAATGTATGGTTTAATTAATTAGATGCTCTGGAGAGCTATATGTTGTTAGATGAGAACTATGTATGCACTTTGGTTTTAATGTGATGATGAACTTCTATTAATTTGGACACTTAATTATATATAATGCACATAGATGAACTGGCAATGGATGTACGGTGACAGACACACCTTCGAGTACATTAAGGGCGTGCATGAGTTTCTCGATGCGGCTGAGGCAAACAAGCAGAATGGTTTTATGTGTTGTCCATGCACTGAATGTGGGAATACGAGGTCTTACTCTAACCGGAAAATCCTTCACTCCCACCTGCTTTACAAGGGTTTCATGCCACACTATAATGTTTGGACGAGGCACGGAGAAATAGGGGTTATGATGGAAGACGGCGAAGAAAAAGAGTACGATAACAACTATGTGCCCCCTGAATACGGTGATGCTGCAACGGGGGGAGCTGGTGAAGATCAAGAGAAACCAGACGATGTGCCCAATGATGCTGCAACGGGTGAAGCTGCTGAAGATCAAGAGGAACCAGACGATGTGCCCGACGATGATGATCTCCGC
>NW_021203830.1:0-2449 GCF_002162155.2 Triticum dicoccoides
TAACTGGGTGACTATAAAGGTGCACTACAGGTATCTCCGAAAGTGTCTGTTGGGTTGACACGGATCGAGACTGGGATTTGTCACTCCGTATGACGGAGAGGTATCTCTGGGCCCACTCGGTAATGCATCATCATAATGAGCTCAAAGTGACCAAGTGTCTGGTCACGAGATCATGCATTACAGTACGAGTAAAGTGACTTGCCGGTAACGAGATTGAACGAGGTATTGGGATACCGACGATCGAATCTCGGGCAAGTAAACGTACCGATTAACAAAGGGAATTGTATACTGGGTTGCTTGAATCCTCGACATCGTGGTTCATCCGATGAGATCATCGAGGAGCATGTGGGAGCCAACATGGGTATCCAGATCCCGCTGTTGGTTATTGACCGGAGAGCAGTCTCGGTCATGTCTGCGTGTCTCCCGAACCCATAGGGTCTACACACTTAAGGTTCGGTGATGCTAGGGTTGTAAAGATATTAGCATGCAGCAAACAAAAAGTTGTTCGGAGTCCCGGATGAGATCCCGGACGTCACGAGGAGTACCGTAATGGTCCGGAGGTAAAGCATTATATATGGGAAGTCGAGTTTCGGCCATCGGGAAAGTTTCGGGGGTCACCGGTATTGTACAGGGACCACTGGAAGGGTCCCGGGGTCCACCGGGTGGGGCCACCCATCCCGGAGGGCCCCATGGGCTGAAGTGGGAGGGGAACCAGCCCCTGGTGGGTTGGTGCGCCCCTCCTGGGCCCCCCTCTGCGCCTAGGGTTGGGAACCCTAGGGGAGGGGGCGCCTCCACTTGCCTTGGCGGCAAGTTTCCCCCCTTGGCGCCGCCCCCCTAGGAGATCGCATCTCCTAGGGCCGGCGCCCCCCCTGGGGTCCCTATATAAAGAGGGGGGTGGGAGGGCAGCCGCACCCTGACATCTGGCGCCTCCCTTCCCCCCTTGGTACAACTCTCCCTCCCGTAGTCGCTTGGCGAAGCCCTGCCGGATCCCTGCTGCATCCACCACCACGCCGTCGTGCTGCTGGATCTTCATCAACCTCTCCTTCCCCCTTGCTGGATCAAGAAGGAGGAGATGTCACACTGACCGTACGTGTGTTGAACGCGGAGGTGCCGTCCGTTCGGCGCTAGGATCTCCGGTGATTTGGATCACGACGAGTACGACTCCCTCAACCCCGTTCTCTTGAACGCTTCCGCTCGATCTACTAGGGTATGTAGATGCACTCCTCTCTCTCGTTTCTAGATGAACTCATAGATTGATCTTGGTGAACGTAGAATTTTTTTTATTTTATGCAACGTTCCCCAACAAATTTCTCATTTACACAATTAAAAATCTTCGAATAAGCTTAGTTATTGTACTAATCAATGTTGTCTCGTTTGATTACATACCTTCTACAGGTGTGAGGAGGGATACAAGGAGGCATGTGCACAGGTTATCGATGCCGAGTGCAGGCGCCTACTACAAAACTTACGGCACGAGGCTCGGGTGCTGGCTGTTCGAGACTACTTTGCCTCACGTGGTGTTCGGAAGCGCAAGAAGAAGTGTCGCGGAAAGTTTCTGAAGAAGGAGTACATGAAGGTAATTTCCTATATTCTTAAGGCCTTGTTCTTAGTTTCGTTGATTTGATTCATAGACGTAGTGCTCAAGTTTCTCTTTACTGACTTAGGTGCCCCCGAGATGGTGTGCAGATAAGATGGATTGTTGGGAGGCGTTGGTGGATGAGTTGTGCTCAGACGCATGGCGGGCCATCCACAAAGGTGACAAGGACAAGCGTGCCCAAATGAGAGGTGTGCCACACCATCAAGGCAGCGCCAACTTATATCAATACGGGCGGAACTGGGTATGTGGTTTGCTTCATGATTCATGCAATTCATTCTGTCATGCTAGCTTGAGCCCTTTAATTTCTAATACTATAGTCCTCTCTTTTAGGCGGAATACAGTATGGCACCGGTGCCAGAGGTGTTCGACCTCTATGCCATGGCCCATAGTGCCCCGTACAAGAAGGCCAAGGCATTCTCTGCATCTGACCTTGGTCATCCAGAGAACTTCACCAACATCTCCTCCCACAACAAGCTCGTGAAGTATAGAGATGAGGAGAAGGCGAGCAAAGGGAAGGACTTTAACCCGAGCGGTCCGTTTGATCCGGAGCTGGTGATGATATCTGGTGGCTGGAGGTCCCATGGCTCGATAGCCATTGGAGATGGACTTATCCGTTGTCCTTGCACTCTCCCGAAGATCAAGGCGCGCCAAACGAGCTCAGATCCTGAGATAAGGCCTCGTCCACGGCCAATCGAGCTTGCCTTCCAGGTTAGTTGTACACTCAGATTTCTTTCAAGCATTACATTGTGTGTGCATCCATCGATGATTACAATGCTAACGAGGAGTGGTGTTGCAGGCTGCTCTTCAGAGTGAGAGAGATAGAACCCAGGCACTTATGGCGGAGAGGGACCG
>NW_021203831.1:0-1182 GCF_002162155.2 Triticum dicoccoides
CGGACGCGGCTATTCGAATAGATTATGATAACCCTGCAGGGGTGTACTTCTTCATACATGTTTCCACCACTTAGCGTCTGCACACGACATGTGCTCGGCAGACTTCAAGCGAAAGCCGACGTGGGTGTAGACCACGACCTACCTAAACACTTAAGCCTCTGGTCCAGGTTTATCGCCTATTCAGGTTCCATCCGCAGGGAGTCCGGCCGAGGTTTCCCATACGGCCCCGAACGATGTGAACAGGGTTCCCGAGATACCTAACGGGTATTCGGTACACCGTGCCACGTACCTACCGCATCACAGCCCACCCCTACGGTCAGCGCTGTCCACGGCCTCCAGTAGGCTACAAACACCAGAAACTACTTGCAACTCCTGGACAGAGAGCTAGGGTGAATAAGAAGTCGAGCGGGGTCATATTTCAGGGCCCAATGCATGGTAGTAGATGTATCTTAAATCACACATACAGATCTCAGTGCTTAAGGTCGGCTTCAATGAAACAACCCACCATGTACTCCTACATGGCCTCTCATCGATACCTTTACCAAATCGTGTTCACCACACCACTCTCATTACCGAGATAAACATTTCACTCTAGCCCATCACCCAGATGAACCAGACCTGACACGACTCTAAGCATAGCAGGCATAGCAAGGTAGGAACAACACATATATATGGCTCAAACAACTCCTACACATGCTAGTGGGTTTCATCTAGTTACTATGGCAATGACAGGTCATGCAGAGGAAATGGGTTCAACTACCGTAGCACACAGCAGTTTGAAACGCGTTGTCTTAATGCAGTAAAAGAGAGCAGGAGCGAGAACATGGGATTGTATCGATATGATCAAATGGTTGGTTGCTTGCCTGATGGTTCGATGCACTGATACGGTTCTTCGCTAGGGTAATCAGGGTACTCTTCGGGGACAGAACCTGCCGCAGAGAGCACCGATTCACAAACATTACCAAACAGTATGCAACAATATGATGCATGCATGAGACATGGCAAAATGAGTGTATTGGGCTAATGCAACTAAAACCAGAAGGGTTTGAACAAATTTGAATCAAGGATTCAAATTTCAAATTCAAATATGGCCTTTTAAAGTGCTTTTCCTTGTTCTGCTTAAAACATCAATTTAACTTGTTTGATCATGCATGAAAATAGTACAGATGGATAGATTGGATT
>NW_021203832.1:0-1202 GCF_002162155.2 Triticum dicoccoides
TAGTCAACCCCTTGAACTTGTCGATAACCCTTAGCGACAAGCCGAGCTTTATAGATGGTCACATTACCATCCGCGTCTGTCTTCTTCTTAAAGATCCATTTATTTTCTATGGCTCGCCGCTCAACGGGCAAGTCAGTCAAAGTCCATACTTCGTTTTCATACATGGATCCTATCTCGGATTTCATGGCTTCTAGCCATTTGTCGGAATCCGGGCCCGCCATCGCTTCTTCATAGTTCGAAGGTTCACCGTTGTCTAACAGCATGATTTCCAAGACAGGGTTGCCGTACCACTCTGGTGCGGAACGTGTCCTTGTGGACCTTCGAATTTCAGTAGGGGCTTGATCAGAAGTATCTTGATCATTATCATTAACTCCCTCTCTAGTCGGTGCTGGCACCTCAGGAACATTTTCTTGAGTTGCGCCATTTTCCGGTTCAAGAGGTAATACTTCATCAAGCTCTACTTTCTTCCCACTTACTTCTTTCGAGAGAAACTCTTTCTCCAGAAAGGACCCATTCTTGGCAACAAAGATCTTGCCTTCGGATCTGAGGTAGAAGGTGTACCCAATAGTTTCTTTTGGGTATCCTATGAAGACGCATTTTTCCGACTTGGGTTCGAGCTTTTCAGGTTGAAGTTTCTTGACATAAGCATCGCATCCCCAAACTTTTAGAAACGACAGCTTAGGTTTCTTCCCAAACCATAATTCATACGGTGTCGTCTCAACGGATTTCGACGGAGCCCTATTTAAAGTGAATGCGGCAGTCTCTAAAGCATAGCCCAAAAAAGAAAGCGGTAAATCGGTAAGAGACATCATAGATCGCACCATATCTAACAGAGTGCGATTACGACGTTCGGACACACCATTACGCTGAGGTGTTCCAGGCGGCGTGAGTTGTGAAACTATTCCACATTTTCTTAAGTGTGCCCCAAACTCGTGACTCAAGTATTCTCCTCCACGATCTGATCGTAGAAACTTGATTTTCCTGTCACGTTGATTTTCAACCTCACTCTAAAATTCCTTGAACTTTTCAAAGGTTTCAGACTTGTGTTTCATTAAGTAGATATACCCATACCTACTTAAATCATCAGTGAGGGTGAGAACATAACGATAGCCACCGCGAGCCTCAACACTCATCGGACCGCACACATCAGTATGTATGATTTCCAATAAGTCGGTTGCTCGCTCCATTGTTCCTGAGAACGG
>NW_021203833.1:0-1177 GCF_002162155.2 Triticum dicoccoides
CAGCAGAGATAGAAGAGATGAGTGTCATCCCCTATGCCTCAGCCATAGGTTCTATTATGTATGCCATGCTGTGTACCAGACCTGATGTAAACCTTGCCGTAAGTTTGGTAGGAAGGTACCAAAGTAATCCCGGCAAGGAACACTGGACAGCGGTCAAGAATATCCTGAAGTACCTGAAAAGGACTAAGGAAATGTTTCTCGTTTATGGAGGTGACGAAGAGCTCGTCGTAAAAGGTTACGTCGACGCTAGCTTCGACACAGATCTGGATGACTCTAAGTCACAAACCGGATACGTGTATATTTTGAATGGTGGGGCAGTAAGCTGGTGCAGTTGCAAGCAGAGTGTCGTGGCGGGATCTACATGTGAAGCGGAGTACATGGCAGCCTCGGAGGCAGCACATGAAGCAATATGGGTGAAGGAGTTCATCATCGACCTAGGAGTCATACCCAATGCGTCGGGGCCGATCAAGCTCTTCTGTGACAACACTGGAGCTATTGCACTTGCCAAGGAGCCCAGGTTTCACAAGAAGACAAGGCACATCAAGCGTCGCTTCAACTCCATCCGTGAAAATGTTCAAGATGGAGACATAGAGATTTGTAAAGTACATACGGACCTGAATGTAGCAGATCCGTTGACTAAACCTCTCCCAAGAGCAAAACATGATCAACACCAGAATTCCATGGGTGTTCGATTCATCACAATGTAACTAGATTATTGACTCTAGTGCAAGTGGGAGACTATTGGAAATATGCCCTAGAGGCAATAATAAAAGCATTATTATTATATTTCTTTGTTCATGATAATTGTCTTTATTCATGCTATAATTGTGTTATCCGGAAATCGTAATACATGTGTGAATAACAGACACCAACATGTCCCTAGTAAGCCTCTAGTTGACTAGCTCGTTGATCAATAGATAGTCATGGTTTCCTGGCTATGGACATTGGATGTCATTGATAACGGGATCACATCATTAGGATAATGATGTGATGGACAAGACCCAATCCTAAACATAGCACAAGATCGTATAGTTCGTTTGCTAGAGTTTTTGCAATGTCAAAGTATCTCTTCCTTCGACCATGAGATCGTATAACTCCTGGATACCGTAGGAGTGCTTTGGGTGTATCAAACGTCACAACGTAACTGGGTGACTATAAAGGTGCACTACAGGTATCT
>NW_021203834.1:0-1109 GCF_002162155.2 Triticum dicoccoides
TAATCCTGTACGACCGGGTCGTACGTGCGACTCGGCCGCAAGGGGAGGCTGTCAGGTGGGTCACCCCCACGACGAGCTCTCTTACAAACGGGTCGTACAGGATTCGCCTCCCAATGGGGGAGTTCCTTCCAAGGATCAACAATTATATATAATCGTACTCCTGATGTTCTATTCTAGTTGTATTCCTTGTGGGCATGTCCAAGGATGATCTTTCCTGAAGCAGTGTGGTAACAACGGTACATGTGTGAATGATTTCTAGTTTGGAGTAACAGCATCGTCTGCATATCACATTGCCCAGTTTATTGTTTGCTTGTGCCCTCAATGTGGAACAAAGTTTAAAAATAAGGGCAACATCAACAACGTATATGCACTGCAGGTTGTGGTTCCAAATAATGATGTTGAAAAGGTTGGGTTTTTTCTTCACTTGATCTGTGTATTTTGTTTGGCCATGAACTGAACATGTCTGCAACATCTTGCAGGGAAAAGGCCGAGTCCCTTGAGCAAGCTGTAAGTAATTCTTTATGCCATCTGCGAGCTTCTAGTGGAGTAAAAACAAGATTCTTTTCTCGTGCTTGCTTGTATTGCTAGCTTCCTGCTAAAATCTCTACTACTTAAAAAGAATGCAAGGTTCCCATTTCACCTCTCTTTCGTCCTACCTTGCTTATATACCACCAACTCTGTCCTTCTCCTCTTTCATTTTTTTCCTCCCATCCCTAATTTTTCTCCCATCCATTCTCCCTAGAATAAAATCAATTGTCTCATATTTTATTAACTTGCTAAAATAAAAACATATTTTGTTTGGTAAGTCATTAAATTCTTACCGAATAAGTGCCTAACAATAAAATGACAGGTAAATCATGATGATTGCATACAAAAAACTTGCTAAGATTTTAGCGCATCAATATAATAATAGACGTGCAGTCACGAGCTAACTACTAGAATGTTTGTACTTCCCGTTGCAACGCACGGGCAATTGTCTAGTGAAGTTAAAATTGATTTCACAGACAAATAAGAACTACTCCCTCCATTCCTAAATATAAGTCCTTTTGGAGATTCCACTACAAACTAAATACAGATGTATATAGATATATATTTTTTTGAAACGTCAC
>NW_021203835.1:0-2162 GCF_002162155.2 Triticum dicoccoides
CAACAAGCTTGACGTGAACATGATGAAATGACACTTACCATATCATCATCATTGGTGCCAGTTGGGTTCAACTTGTCAACCGCTTTTTGCGCGGCCGCCCATTGTTGACAATCCCTATTGATGGTCGACCACCGGGAGCGAAGTGATCGTGCGGATCGGTCAATTCAACTCATGTTGCGAAGATCAAAGTGTTATTTCATCTGGAGCCAATAAGCATCTCTACTTTGATCACCTCCAACAGATGGATCCCTCGACACGTCCAACCAAGTTTTGCATAGCACCGACGCCACCAGCTGCCGAGATCATCCGCGGCGGCATGAAGAGGTCTCGCGCGAGGCCGATGCTCGGAGGAGCTCTGGCGGAGGCGTGGCCAACGCTCCCAGCACTAGGGTTTGCGGCGGCGACGGCGGTGGAGGGTTCGCGGCTGTAGGATGGGGTGAGGGGGGTGCCGGCGCATGCGTTCATCGGGTCAGCTCGCCGGCGCTGGCGCGTGCAGGGCGAAGGTGGCGCGGGGGAGAGAGTGCTACGCGAGCGCTCGTGTGTGCCGCGCGCGGAAGCGGGCGCCCCAAATACGCAGCGCGCGATAGCGATACGGACCGCACATCCAACTCTATATGTCGCGCGCGATTATTGCGCACCCGCTGGAGACACACTAGCGATTGCGCGCGCTAAAATGAATAAATTTGCGGCACGACACTTGTTTAGCGCGGCTGTTGGAGATGCTCTAAAGCTGACGAAAGGCTGTGGCCGGCCCTAAACCCCAAACCAAAACATGCTAGGAAAACAAAACAACTCGTACTATCTTTTAACCCTGCCTTGACTGCCCACCCGCGCTTCCAACCGTGAGCCAGCTCACCTTCGCCTGCACCTGCACTCGGCACTCCACTCCGCTGTTTTTCCATCTATCGTCACGTTTGATCGCCGCTTTGTGCTTTAGTACTTCTTACGTACTGTACTTCTTTATGAAAGACGGTATTACGAGCTGGAACAGAGTAATTATCAGCACAAGGGAGGTACACTAGTTCCGGTCTTTTCATCGGCTCGAGTGGACGTGTCCGCGGAAGCTGTCTTCTCTGGTCAGCGCTCCTCCCTCTCTATGTTTCCAGCTAGGACTAGCGCTGCAGCCTGCAATGCAAGCAGTGCTCCCCGGAACCAAAACGTACACCAGCTCAGCTGGCTAGCGGCCTCAAGATGTTCGAGGTCTCGCTCTTTCAGACGCACGGCGCAGCGATGCAGCCGCCGGGTCATGAGCGAAGATGATAGATACAAAGAGGACGGACGTGTCGACCGGTGCTGGACCAAACGATCTTGTTTGCCACACCAGCGAATCCGGCTACAGTGGCTACACTGCATTTGCAATTTTGCATGCATGCTTCCTGGAAGACAACACGTTTTCATGAGACAGCGGCGAACATGACGCACTACTAGGAAAACCTTATACACAGAAATGTAGCAACAACGCCGGTCAAAAAAGGGCGCTAGTGCTAAATAGCAGTAGCGTTTGAGTAAAAACCGCGCTACAGATACAACTTTAGCAGTAGCGCGTGTAGTGGCAAAAGCGCTACTACTAATATTCCCATTGCTAGAATGATAGGCTACGCATAGCAGTAGCGGGCTTGGAAGAAGTGCGCTACAGCTAGGGCATAAGTAGCAGCGCGTTTCCTAAGAAGAGCGCTGCTACTAACGAAAATAAAATAAGATGAAAAACAAATAGAAAAGTAAATGAAAATGAAAGAAATAGAAAAATAAGAAAGGAAAAAGATGAAAAAGCGAAAAAACGGAGGAAGGCATAGCAGTAGCGTGTGTGTGTGTAAGAGACGCTATAGCTAATGTAGCTGCAACGCGTGTCCTAGAGCCCCGCTATAGAAACAGAAAAGGAAATTAAAAAATGAAAGAAAATTACATAGCTATAGCAGCAACGCGTTTTGTAAAAACCGCTATAGCTATCTTAGCTATAGCGCGTTTTACCAAACGCGCTACCCCTAAGTTTGACTTAACCAAAAAACCGTTTCCCCCCAGCCAACACTTCTTCCCCAAATCCCTCAACCCACGCCGCGCGCCGCTGTCTCCCCGATTCGCCGTCGCCCCACTTCGCCGCCGTCTCCTGCGGACGTCGATGCCACCAGAGCCGTGCGCCGTCGACGCCACCGGAGCCGCCCCCA
>NW_021203836.1:0-1081 GCF_002162155.2 Triticum dicoccoides
AGTATGTCATCTACATATAATATGAGAAATGCTACAGAGCTCCCACTCACTTTCTTGTAAACGCAGGCTTCTCCATAAGTCTGTGTAAACCCAAACGCTTTGATCATCTCATCAAAGCGAATGTTCCAACTCCGAGATGCTTGCACCAGCCCATAAATCGAGCGTTGGAGCTTGCACACTTTGTCAGCATTCTTAGGATCGACAAAACCTTCCGGCTGCATCATATACAATTCTTCCTTAAGGAAACCATTAAGGAATGCCGTTTTGACGTCCATTTGCCATATTTCGTAATCATAGAATGAGGCAATTGCTAACATGATTCGGACGGACTTCAGCTTCGCTACCGGTGAGAAAGTCTCATCGTAGTCAACCCCTTGAACTTGTCGATAACCCTTAGCGACAAGCCGAGCTTTATAGATGGTCACATTACCATCCGCGTCTGTCTTCTTCTTAAAGATCCATTTATTTTCTATGGCTCGCCGTTCAACGGGCAAGTCAGTCAAAGTCCATACTTCGTTTTCATACATGGATCCTATCTCGGATTTCATGGCTTCTAGCCATTTGTCGGAATCTGGGCCCGCCATTGCTTCTTCATAGTTCGAAGGTTCACCGTTGTCTAACAACATGATTTCCAAGACAGGGTTGCCGTACCACTCTGGTGCGGAACGTGTCCTTGTGGACCTTCGAATTTCAGTAGGAGCTTGATCAGAAGTATCTTGATCATTATCATTAACTTCCTCTCTAGTCGGTGCTGGCACCTCAGGAACATTTTCTTGAGTTGCGCCATTTTCCGGTTCAAGAGGCAATACTTCATCAAGCTCTACTTTCCTCCCACTTACTTCTTTCGAGAGAAACTCTTTCTCCAGAAAGGACCCATTCTTGGCAACAAAGATCTTGCCTTCAGATCTAAGGTAGAAGGTGTACCCAATAGTTTCTTTTGGGTACCCTATGAAGACGCATTTTTCCGATTTGGGTTCGAGCTTTTCAGGTTGAAGTTTCTTGACATAAGCATCGCATCCCCAAACTTTTAGAAACGACAGCTTAGGTTTCTTCCCAAACCATAATTCATACGGTGTCGTCT
>NW_021203837.1:0-841 GCF_002162155.2 Triticum dicoccoides
GCAGTCGACCTTTTAGAGGAAGAAAGGGAGATGGCTCTGATCCGGTCGACCATCTACCAACAAGATCTGCGCCGTTTCCACGCCCGAAATGTGAGAGGTCGAGCCTTCCAGGAAGGGGATTTGGTTCTCCGAGTGGATCAGCACAAACCACACAAGCTTGCTCCTTCTTGGGAAGGTCCCTTCATCGTCACCAAGGTTCTCCACAACGGGGCGTACCGTCTTTACAACGTCGAGCATAATATCGACGAGCCCCGAGCTTGGAACGCGGAGCTACTCCGCCCATTTTACACTTAAGTTTTATCACTCGGATGAGTTGCAATAAAGTACTTCTGTAGTTCATGGGTTTGGAAATAATAGTGTCATCACTTTTTATTTTTGTCCACATAAAAACTCCCCCTCAGTGGGTGACTTAGCCGCGAATCCGTTTCGCCTAAGTTTGTAAAAAACCTACCGAGTGGTGAGTCAGACTCTCACTCGGAGGCTTAGCTGCGAATCCGTTTCGCCTAAGTTTATCAAAATCCTACCGAGTGGTAAGCCAGCCTTCCACTCGGAGGCTTAGCTGCAGTCCAAGGACTCGCCTAAGTTTATCAAAATCCTACCGAGTGGTAAGCCAGCCTTCCACTCGGGGGCTTAGCTGCAGTCCAAGCACTCGCCTAAGTTGTGAAAATCCTACCGAGTGAAGAGCGATCCTCTCACTCGGAGGCTTAGCTGCAGTCCAAGGACTCGCCTAAGTTTATCAAAATCCTACCGAGTGGTAAGCCAGCCTTCCACTCGGGGGCTTAGCTGCAGTCCAAGCACTCGCCTAAGTTGTGAAAATCCTACCGAGTGAAGAGCGATCCTC
>NW_021203838.1:0-1270 GCF_002162155.2 Triticum dicoccoides
AGTTTTACACAGCGAAAACACTTAGGGTTAACTTGACGAGCCTAGCATGTGCAGACATGGCCTCGGAACACGGAGACCGAAAGGTCGAGCATGAGTCGTATGGTAGATACGATCAACATGAAGATGTTCACCGATGATGACTAGTCCGTCTCACGTGATGATCGGACACGGCCTAGTTGACTCGGATCATGTGATCACTTAGATGACCAGAGGGATGTCTATCTAAGTGGGAGTTCATAAGATGAACTTAATTATCCTGAACATAGTCAAAAGACCTTTTGCAAATTATGTCGTAAGCTCGCGCTTTAGTTCCACTGTTTAGATATGTTCCTAGAGAAAATATAGTTGAAAGTTGATAGTAGCGATTATGCGATCAGTAGAAAGCTTATGTCCTTAATGCACCGCTCAGTGTGCTGAACCCCAACGTCGTTTGTCGATGTTGCGAACATCGGACATACACGTTTTTATAACTACGTGATAGTTCAATTAAATGGTTTAAGTAGAGGCACCAAAGACGTTTTCGAAACGTCGCGGAACATATGAGATGTTTCGAGGGATGAAATTGGGATTTCAGGCTCGTGCCCACGTCAAGAGGTATAAGACCTCCGACGATTTTCTTAGCCTGCAAACTAAGGGAGAAAAGGTCAATCGTTGAGCTTGTGCTCAGATTGTCTGAGCACAACAATCACTTGAATTGAGTGGGAGTTGATCCTCCAGATGAGATAGTGATGTTTCCCCAAAGTCATTGCCACCAAGCTGCTAGAGCTTCGTGATTAACTATAACATATCAGGGATAGATATGATGATCCTTGAAATATTCATGATGTTTGACACCGCGAAAGTAGAAATCAAGAAGGAGCATCAATTGTTGATGGTTGGTGAAACCACTAGTTTCAAGAAGGGCAAGGGAACAAAGGGATACTTCATGAAACGGCAATTCAGCTGCTGCTCTAGTGAAGAAACCCAAGGTTGAACCCAAACCCGAGACTAAGTGCTTCTTTAATAAGGGGAACAACCACTGGAGCAGCATTACCCTAGATACTTGGTAGATGAGAAGGCTGGCAAGGTCGATAGAAGTATATTGGATATACATTATGTTAATGTGTACTTTACTAGTACTCCTAGTAGCACCAGGGTATTGGATACCGGTTCGGTTGCTAAGTGTTAGTAACTCGAAATAAAAGCTACGGAATAAACGGAGACTAGCTAAAGGTGAGCTGACGATATATGTTGGAAGTGTTTCCAAGGTTGATATGATCAAGCATCGCAC
>NW_021203839.1:0-1901 GCF_002162155.2 Triticum dicoccoides
CCTGATCTTCCTCTCCAACACAGGAGCTTACTAGGCTGATTAATAAGCTTATTCATTCAAGCTCTATATTTTCAAATCTTCTTACGCTTACCAAACTTGCAGTACTGTAATTTTTTATCAAAATTCTAAAAGATTGAGCATTGACTATGTATCTGATAGTTACTTTATACATGGGTGCCAAATCATGCTCATGGAGGGACCTCTGCCAAACACAAATAGCCAGACACTTATAGTAGATGAATCTCACCGTTCGTATCATGGGAATGTGGGAACACACTAATACGGATTCTACTGTGTTATATGGTCCGAATTTCTTTATGGTTGATCACAAGGTAAAATTCATAACTGAACTACAATCTCACATCTCATTGCAGCAGATTATATGATTCAGTCTTTGTACAACTTTTCAGGGCAACACAATGGAAGGAACGATCCCCACATATAGGATGTCTATCTATGAAAATGAGTTCCAAGAAGGGGTCATATATACGATTGAAAACTTTTGAGATATGTACAGCCAGGAAAAAAATACAGGGTGGTGGAGCATCCGTTCTGGATCAGTTTTGCTCAACAAACATTAATATAACCAGTCGTTCCGCAACCAGAAGATTCTGTGTGTGGTTACACAAATTATCCTCTTTCACAATTTGAAAAGTGCATCAGCCAAAATGTTTTCATCTTAGGTCAGCGCTTAGTAATGTTCTTCCTTGACCCCTTATGCTAATCGACTCCTTGACAAAATGAGATATACCTATGTGATTATTATTTTTTTGCATCTTGTGACAGTACAGGTTGAACAATCGAGGAGGCCGAGGGATGACTATATTGGGGTCGTGATGGATTGGCTGATGGATGTGGTTGACGAGTTCAAACTTCTGGCTGACACACTTTACCTTCTGATTCATATATTGGCCAATTCCTCACAGTGGGACAAGTTGAGTTTCTTGGTGTCGCTTCATTACTTGTTGCTGTGTATGGCCTAAACTTTCTTCTATCTCTTTGTGTGTGTCTCTTTACTGTCCAACTAGCATGACTGTGGTACTATAGGAAGTACTAAGAGATTCATCTTGGTAAGACGAAAAAAATTCAGTGACACTACTGACGGCACATACACGAATCAGCAGGTAACCTTCTTCTAACTGGCCATTTCATTGGTAAAATTTCTTTTGACTGGTGTGAATAACGAAGACACATTTGTAATTTGTATGCACTATAGATAGTGAAGATGGAGGCTAAATTTATACAGTAGGTCTGTTCCAGCACCTACTTTTGATCATATGAAACTAAAAAGATAGAAGGTACTTCCCATGCAAGATGTTATCCTATGCGAAGTTATTCTGCGGGTTTTGTTGTAAGACATTTATGAGCAGTTTGCCCATGTTGCAAGATCTTAGGACTTCTCATGTTTGGGATTCTTCCTTTCTACTTTGTTAGAATACAATTGCAGGAATCACAGGTGATGAGACAGCCCAGCTCTCATTTCTGGTGAGAGGCGCCATCGGCAGCAAGTCAGCATAGGGGATCATACACCCAGCGTCCTATATCTGGTGTGTGGCACCATCTTTTACCTTCTCCCCTCCTCTATCTGCTTCCTCTCCCTTCTCTTCTATCCTTCTCTGGTTGCCCTCTTCTTCCCTTCTCTCCCCCTCCTACTTGTGAAGTCTTAGCACAAACTGATCCCTCCTTTGACAATTACTAGATTTTTATAGTGCCTTTGCGCGCTGTTCTGCAAAATGACGATGAATAGTTGAATTTTGATAAATTCAGTCAAAACATGTATTGTTAAAGAAGCAATAAAGTTGGCCAAATAATGCATAAGCCAAATACAAATCAGGATTACAGTAATATAACTGATGCATTGATCAGCGTGCAGGACTAGGTAGTTGTCCGGCAAGACTGGC
>NW_021203840.1:0-1064 GCF_002162155.2 Triticum dicoccoides
GAATGCAAATCTCCGCGTGTGATGATTGCTACCGCAGATGGTGGATATGAGTCCGCTAGTGACTATGATGAGGAGACATTGGCTCTTATTACACGTGAAGAACATGGTGGAGATGATTCTGATCATGAGACGCAATACATGGCTCCTGAAGACGCTGACAGGTATGAATGTTTAGTTGCTCAACGTGTTTTGAGTGTGCAGGTCACACAAGCTGAGCAAAATCAGAGGCACAATTTGTTCCATACCAAGGGAGTTGTGAAGGAACGTTCTGTGCGCGTCATAATAGACGGAGGGAGCTGCAACAACTTGGCTAGCATGGAGATGGTGGAGAAGCTTTCTCTCACCACAAGACCACATCCACATCCTTACTACATCCAATGGTTCAACAACAGTGGCAAGGTTAAGGTAACACGTACTGTTCGTGTGCATTTTAGTATCTCTACATATGCTGATTATGTTGATTGTGATGTGGCACCTATGCAAGCATATCCCTTATTACTTGGTAGACCATGGCAATTTGATAAAAATTCTGTACACCATGGTAGAAACAATCAGTATACTCTTGTTCATAACGATAAAAAAATTGCTTTGCTTCCTATCACTCCTGATTCCATTTTGAAAGATGATATTAATAGAGCTAATAAAGCAAAACAGGAGACAAATAAGAGTGAAAATCAGATTGTGGCAAAAGAATTTGAGCACCAAATGAAGCCTAATAATAAACCATCTACTGTTGTTTCTGAAATTAAATTGAAAAGTGCATGTTTACTTGCCACCAAATCTGATATTGATGAGCTAGATTTTAGCAAATCTGTTTGCTATGCTTTTGTGTGCAAAGAGGCATTATTTTCATTCGAGGACGTGCCTTCCTCTTTGCCCCCTGCTGTCACTAACATTTTGCAGGAGTTCGCTGACGTCTTTCCACAAGACGTGCCACCGGGATTACCACCTATTCGAGGGATTGAGCATCAAATTGACTTAATTCCCGGTGCTTCACTACCCAACCGTGCACCATACCGTACCAATCCAGAGGAGACGAAGGAGATTATGCGTCAAGTACAAGA
>NW_021203841.1:0-1516 GCF_002162155.2 Triticum dicoccoides
TTTTGACCGGGTGCAGATGCACCCGGGCACCGAAACGCCGCTCTCGCTTCGATTTTATTTCCCTCCACTATATTGAATGTGATACTGTTTTAAAGGATGCTTCAATACCTTGCATTTGTTGCGGCATAATGAAATAATTGAATATCTACCACTTTGTGACAACGGCGAGTCTAAAGGGATTTAATAGGCTGGAGCCTCCAAACTTTGACAAACTTTGACATGGAAAATGTAATGATCAGAAATCCATTTAATTTCTTAAAATGGAAAATGAACCATGCCAAACTTTGACATGGAAAATGTAATGATATATGTTGCATGTAAAAAACAAATCAAGGTCAAACGATGAAGTAACTATGTTTCATCTTCAAACCTCATGTTTTTCCTTTCAAAACTATGATTCTTCTTTGAAAATGCTTTAATATTATAAAAAAATGTACATAAAAATTTTAGTTAAACCTTCTAATATTTTAACTATAACCTCTAGATGTCATATCATGACACCGTGCCTACTTACATGTTCTTCCGACTTCATTTGCATTTATTTTACATTAGAAAACAAATAACCTCTTAGTGTTTGAATTTTCCAACCTAAATGTTTGTATTTTTTTCCTTGTCTAAGACTAAAAGTATACTCTGTAACTTAAACATGGTTTTTGACCAATTTGAGGGTATTATTCAATATAATTGTAATTAAAATATGACTTATGAACCCTCAAAATTGCCAAATTTTGACATAGAAAGATTTAGTAGTGCATGTTTAGTGTAGGAAATAAAATCAAGATCAAACGTTAAAGCGATTGTTGTTTCCTTTAAGCCACACAACATCTCTTTCAAAGCTACGATTATTCTTTAGAGATACTTTGATTTATAGGTAATGTAGATCGCAACTTTTGTGAAACCTTCCCAAATTTTAAACACATACCATGGGTATCATATTTTGAAACCAGGCCATTTTTCATGTTTTACAGACTTCACTCACATTTTTAAATTCATAAGGAAATAAGGTCTAAGTTAATTTTCATTTTCCCACATAAATGTTTGAATTGCAAATATTTCTTGTATAAGACTTGAAATAAACTCAACAACTAGAATATGATTTTTCAACCAATTTGTGGTCATTTTCCTTGTATTTGTAGTTCTAAATTGAATTATATACATTAAATACCTACAAATCCATTTAATGACTTAAAATAGAAAATTAAACCTATGCCAAATTTTGACATTGAAGATGTAATAGTGTGTGTTGAGTAGAAAAAATTTCCACGTCTGACGTTGAATCAACTGTCGCTTTGCCTTCAAACCTTACACTTTCCCTTCAAGAACTACTATTCTTCACATAGATGTTCAATTTCTATGAAATGTACATAAAAAAATTATGAAGCCTTCTCAGTTTTGAACCACGGGCTCTATATGTCATATCATGGTGCCATGCAACTTCTCATTTTTTTCAGACTTCATTTGCATTTTTATAAATTTAAAAAATATCCAATTTACTATATGAATTTTCCCGCCATTT
>NW_021203842.1:0-960 GCF_002162155.2 Triticum dicoccoides
GAAACACAAATCCATCGTTAACGACAAACTTGTTCCACATTCTTCCTTCTTTACAATTCTGCATTACATCTTTAAAATCAGCATCATGCACATATTGATCTTTGATGGTCTCCAAACCAAATATTTTGAAGTCAAGTTGTGAAAGCATAGTATAGCGACGAGACAATGCATCAGCAATAACATTTTCTTTTCCCTTCTTGTGTTTAATAACATAAGGGAAAGTCTCAATGAATTCAACCCATTTAGCATGTCTACGATTCAGTTTAGCTTGACTTTTAATATGTTTCAAAGATTCATGATCAGAATGTATAACAAATTCTTTGGGCCATAAATAATGTTGCCATGTTTCTAAAGTCCGAACAAGAGCATATAATTCTTTATCATAAGTAGAATAATTCAGACCAGGCCCACTCAATTTTTCAGAAAATTATGCAACAGGTTTGCCATCTTGTAATAACACACTTCCTAATCCAATTCCACTAGCATCACATTCAAGCTCAAAGGTCTTATTAAAATCAGGAAGTTGGAGTAAAGGAGCATGTGTCAACTTATCTTTCAATACCGTGAAGGCTTCTTCCTGTGCGGTACCCCAAACAAAAGGCACATCCTTCTTTGTAAGCTAGTTGAGAGGTGCAGCAATGGTGCTGAAATCTCTCACAAAACGCCTATAGAATCCAGCGAGGCCAAGAAAACTCCTCACTTGTGTGACCGTTTTGGGCTGCGGCCAACTCTCAATAGCTTCAATCTTGGCTTTGTCAACTTCAATTCCCTGTGGAGTAACAACATAGCCAAGAAAAGATACTCGGTCGGTGCAAAAGGTGCACTTCCCAAGGTTACCAAACAAACGTGCATCACGTAGAGCAATAAAAACAACACGTAAATGTTCCAAATGTTCTTCCAAAGATCTGCTATAAATCAGTATATCATCAAAATAGACTACCACAAATCGTCCAATGAAAG
>NW_021203843.1:0-1273 GCF_002162155.2 Triticum dicoccoides
ATATGTGCAAACACAACATGGCATCACAACATGACTCTACGACTCAAGTAATTTATTCAATAGGCTCCGAGGAGCGAGATATTACAAACAGGGGTCTCATGACCCAACATTCAGAGCATACAAATCAAAGCACAAGCGGAAGCTATCATGTCTGGGTACAGACATCTATAAATGAAAAAGGCTGAGAAGCCTGACTATCTATCAGATCCTGCCGAGGGCACAAGATCGTAGCTGAGGTAACAAGCTAAACGTCGAAGTCCACGCGGTACTACTAGCGAGACCGAAATCTCTCTGCAAAAATATAAAATGAGCAAACGTGAGTACAAATGTACCCAGCAAGACTTACATCAGAACTAACTACATATGCATCATTATCAACAAAGGGGATGGTGGGGTTTAACTGCAGCAAGCCAGCTTTGACTCGGTGGCTATCCTAAACTACGACTGCAAGTAACTCTTTTGAGGTGGCGCACACGAGTCCACATATTCACCATATCAATACACCACTATGGATCCGCTCCCGTCTCCCTACGAGAACGCCATCCATATCACTCACGCTTATCTTGCGTATTTTAGAGTATCCACTTTCACTTGTCTATGAACTGATATAAGCAACCCAGAAGTCCTTTACCGCGGACACGGCTATTCGAATAGATGATGTTAACCCTGCAGGGGTGTACTTCTTCACACACGCTCTCACCACTTACCGCCGCTAACACGACATGTACTCGGCAACCTTCAAGCGGAAGCCCAACGTGGGTGTCGGCCACGGCCTGCCTAAACACTCAAGTTTCTAGTCCAGGTTTATCGCCTATTCGGGTTCCATCCATGAGGAGATCCGGCCGGAGTTTCGCTCACAGCCCCAAACGATGTGAACAGGGTTCCCGAGACACCAAACGGGCGCCCGGTACACCGTGCCACGTGCCTACCGCATCACAGCCCACCCCTACGGTCAGCGCTGCGCACGGCCTCCAGCATACTACAAACACCAGAAACTACTTGCAACTCCTGGACAGAGGACAAGGGTGATTAAGAAGCCGAGAGGGTCCATTGGTTTCGGGCCCAATGCGTGGTAGTAGCTGAATCATGGATCACAAACACAGAACTCAGTTCCTGAGGACGGCTGCAATGAGACAACCCACCATGTACTCCTACATGGCCTCTCACCGCTACCTTTACCAAATCGTGTTCACACGCTTAGCTCACACACCGTAGGACATGTTCACACACCTCTGATTCATCCCGGATGAATCAGACCTGACTCGACTCTAAG
>NW_021203844.1:0-601 GCF_002162155.2 Triticum dicoccoides
TGAAAAGGTTCCAAGTTGGCATGGTATCATCATTTCACCCACATAGCATGTGTGAGAAAGTAGAGAGGGTTATGGCAAAAACTGGATACACTTCGTGTACAAAACGGACAATCTCTTTCGAAGTATCAGGGTTTCATACGGAAATTCGTCTGTTACAAAGGGATTTCATTTTTGTGAACTTATTTGAGCTCCCTTGTTTTTCTGTGTTCAAAATGCACCATTCAAAGCCACATCATCAATTTACAACCCTTTCTGACTTCATTTGTTATTTTTCATGCATTTACTAATTATTTTGAGCTATAAGACCATGAAATTGAAAAGCATTTGAAATGAACTCTGAAAAGGTTCCAAGTTGGCATGTTATCATCATTTCACCCACATAGCATGTGTGAGAAACTAGAGAGGGTTACGACAAAAACTGGATACACTTCGTGTACAAAATGGACAATCTTTTTTAAAGTATTAGGGTTTCATACGTAAATTTGTCTGTTACAAAGGGATTTTATTTTTTTGAACTTATTTGAACTCCCTTGTTTCTATGTGTTCAAAATGCACCATTCAAAGCCACATCATCAATTTACAACCCTTTCTGACTTCATTT
>NW_021203845.1:0-1779 GCF_002162155.2 Triticum dicoccoides
CTGAGCACGCAAGTATTGGCTACCCATGTTACGACGAGCTCTTCAAAACTAAACCCCACATGGATATGTTTCGGTGATTTTTTTTCAAAAAGCAACTTTAATGCCAGATCAGGCAACTGTAGTGCTAAACATAAGCAACTTTACTCCATTAAAAGTAACTAATTACCAACAATAAGCAACGAACTAGTAATAGAGAACAACTTCGAGCCAGACATATATAACATCACATCACCTTCATAACCAACTTTCTTTCTACTAGACGCAACTTTAGTGCTAAAAATAGGCAACTTCTCTACATTTTATGTCCTAGTTAATTTTGTCTGGAATTCTCCTAACTTCCTCACCGGTACTTCTAAGTTTCCTATTGTTCATGGTCATAAGTCGTTGTTTCCAAATTGGCTATAATACTATAATGTTATCTACCGTTGATACTCTTGTGTCTGCTATTGCCAGTTATGGTAAGCAACTTGGTGGTGAATCGAGTCAACTTCAGAGTATTTGTAGGAAACTTAGAAAAATAATGATAAACAACTTCACAATATTGTAGGCAACTATTTCTGCAAAGTTAGATAACTGATGATAAGCAACTAATTACCAATATCAGGTAACTAGGCATCAATGGTAGACAATTTTTATAGTATTTATAGGCAACCGAACATCAACCGTAAGCAACTAACTATCAAAAAATAGACAACTGAGTAGCAGTGATAGGCAAGTTGGGATAATGTTAGCAAAATTCACAGGTACACATAGTCCAGTGAAGTTGTTTTGTATGTAGCACTAAAGGTGTCTGGTGTTTTGTGTTTTTTATCATTTTATGCAAACCAACCTAATAGACGGTCTACTCGGACAAAAAAAAGAAGTTGTTTCTGTGTAGCACTATAGTTGCCTCCATTGCACCCACAGTTGCCCACAAAAAAATGTTTGACGAAACTCATAGGTGAAAACGGAACTGGATTTTGATGCTTGAATCAAAAGTTATGACTTTTATTTTTTTGAACCCCCAACAAATGCATGCGACGACAAAGATCTAGGCTGATTTAACATGATCGTGTGGGGGGGAGATGGTGACTAGGGACCATAGTGATTTCTTTTTTGGAAGCACGTGCGGAGGGACCGGTTAAAGCTACTGCAGAGCTGCACCGTCCATCGGCTCATCGTCGGTCTCCCTCCATCCTTTAAGAGTGTACTTTCAACTTTGTTGGAAAGTCAAACTTTTTTATATTTGACCGTATTTATACAATAATACACCAATATTTATGCCATCAAATTAGTAGCATCGGATTCATGATCAAATGTATTTCTATCATATCCCTGTTTGCTATCACAAACATTGATATATTTTTACACAAACTCGGTCAAATTTTGAGATAGTTTGACCCTCCAACAAAGTTGAAAGTACACTCTTTAAAGGATGGAGGGAATACTTCCATCAATCCTTCTATGTTCACGCTGGACTTGGAGTAAGGACTCTAGTACTCTAGTCTCTAGACCCTAGAGGCCAGAGCAAAATTATAAATGCGTTTTATTAAAAGTAAATTATAAATGCCAATAAAAAATACTAGCGGCCAAGTAATAATTAAGAACTGATTTTTAAAATATGCATAGATGATTTATTTTCTTGGCCCGGTTGCGGCATCACCAATGTTAGTAGGAACCGGCTGGGTGAAGCTCCAAGATAAAGCCGCCGCCAAATAAAGATTGGTCCCTACTATTTTGTTTCCATGTTATTTAGTAACATCCATGGTCGTTTTAGATTATAAATTTAAATGTATAATC
>NW_021203846.1:0-1132 GCF_002162155.2 Triticum dicoccoides
GCAAGGCCACTCAGGAAGGCCTCCAGTTCAGTTTTCTTCTCAGTCAATTTGCTGACTTGGTCGGTCAGGGCAGCTTTGTCAGTTTTCAGTCGACTGACCTCCTTGTTGGCAATCCCAAGAGCAGCTTTCAGATTGGTATTGTCTTGTTCGAGCTTGGTAACTGAAGCTAACTTCTCGTCAGCAAGCTTGATCTTCTCAGCTAGCTCAAGGTCTTTCTTCTGCTGGGCCTCCCTTACCTTACCTGCAAGTTACAGCAAGATCAGATGCTGAAACAAGCAAGGGGAAAAGCAGTCGTCAGGGTCTCACCAAACATACCTTCGGTCTCCTCCTTTGCCTTTGTCAGCTTCTCCTGAACCAGCTTCAAGCTCAGCTCGACTTGAGTATGTTTTTGTTCCAGCTCTGAGTAGCGAGCCACAAGATCACAGGAGTTCTGTGAAGAACCAATCGACTAAATGTCAAATATAATTCACTTCCGAGTGAAAAAAAAAGGGATAAACACACGTTTTTAAGACTACGGCCAAATACAAGCATTCGACCGTAGTCTCGGGGACTACACCCAGTGGGTGCACTCAGCGTGCCCCCACTAATCCTGTTGAAGACAAAGTCGACCAGTCGACCTCAAAAAAAAAAAGGGATAAACACACGTTTTTAAGACTACGGCCAAATACAAGCATTCGACCGTAGTCTCGGGGACTACACCCAGTGGGTGCACTCAGCGTGCCCCCACTAATCCTGTTGAAGACAAAGTCGACCAGTCGACCTCAAAAAAAAAGTGTGCGAGATGCATTCTCTAAGACTGTGATCAACTGCAAGCAGTCGACCACAGTCTCGGGGACTACACCCAGTGGGTGCACTCAGCGTGCCCCCACCAGTTTGTGAAATCCAGTCGACCAGTCGACTGACAGAAAGATTGACATTATAAAGCCTAAGGCCGACTGCCAGCAGTCGACCTTAGCCTTGGGGACTACACCCAGTGGGTGCACTCAGCGTGCCCCCACCGGTTTGTGAAGTCCAGTCGACCAGTCGACTGACAGAAAGATTGACATCATAAAGCCTAAGGCCGACTGCCAGCAGTCGACCTTAGCCTTGGGGACTACACCCAGCGGGTGCACTCAGCGTGCCCCCGCTAACA
>NW_021203847.1:0-1973 GCF_002162155.2 Triticum dicoccoides
GCGCTCCTCAAAGCAGTTAGGACACTTCGGAGCCCAGTGATTGGGACCACCACAGACATGGCAAAGTCCCTTCCCCTTCTTATGATAATTCTTCTTGAAGTTGGTAGAATGTGACGGCTTGTTCTTTGTATCAAACTTGCCTTTGCCCTGAGTTTTGTTCTTGTTGTTTTTGAGTTTGTTGGGCTAGAAGTTCTTCTTCTGTACCATGTGGGCACTAGAGTTCCCTCGGCAACTCAAGCACGTGTGTCCTTTGCTCTCGCCTTCTCTTCAACATCAAGAGTACCAATGAGATCCGCAACAGAAAACTCTTGTCTCTTGTGTTTCAGGGAAGTAGCAAAATTGTTCCACGAAGGTGGAAGCTTGGCAATGATGCCTCCAGCAACAAATTTGTCCGGCAACACACACTTAAAGTGCTCGAGTTCCTTTGCGAGCGACTATATATCAAGAGCTTGTTGTACAACAGAGCGCTCATCAGTCATCTTGTAGTCATAGAATTGCTCCATGACGTACAACTCGCTGCCAGCGTTCGAGGCACCAAACTTGGCCTCAAGCGCAGCCCACGTGTCCTTGCCATTGTCAAAAAACATATATGAATCAACAATGGAATCATCAAGAACACTCAGAAGAGCGCCTTTAAAGAGAGTATCGATCTTCTCAAAAGCTTCCAGCCGTGCTGTATTAAGATCGCCCTCAGGCTTTCCCTTAGTGGCATCATAGCAGCCCATGGTTTGAAACCAGTAGAATGCTCTCGTGCGCCACCTCTTATATTGCACCCCCTTGACGGCAAGTGGCTTCAGATGCACAGCAAAACCACTCGGAGTAAATTGCCTATAATCAGGTTTTTGGATTGTTGGAAATATGAGCAAATTACTATGAGATTTAATCCAAATAAGCAAAAAATAAATCATGACAACAATTGTAGAGATTAAACTAATTGTCGCCCATGTCATCAAGGATGAGGTTGCCGAGGTCGGGAAAGAAGTCGTCGTTCATGAAGTTGTCGCTACCAACAGTCGCGTGAGTGCACTCCCCAAAACCTGATCGCCCCTCTCCCGTACAGGATCACGAGACGCGGGGTTCCGGAGGCTTGCTGTCCCTTCTCCCGATGCACACCGAAAGGAGGGATGGAGAAGACTTGCTTGATGGCGTAATGATCTAGAACGGTGGTGCGAAACCATACGAAGTGGCAGCGGCTAGGGTAGACGTCTGCCTGACTATATAGTGCGGGCCGGGTAGGTCATGGGAGTAAACCCCACGTCTGAGTAGTGACGATCCAAAAGAATCGGAAATGGTTCAGTAATTAATGCGTCCATTAATTATTAATTAATGACTCATTAATTTTCCCGAGCAGCAAAAATATAGAAAACGTGCATAGCTCTGTCCTCGGCTCAATCCCGCAACCCGCGGCGCGTCGTGACAAGGCGTGGCATGGCGAGGCGAGCGAGGAGGAGGAGCGCGCATGTAGGTCTCATCTTCTCATGCTCATACAAGTGGTAGAAGAGCTCACCTTATAAAGAGGTGCAATTGTCTCTCAACTTCCATTGTGGGACTAAACTCTAGTCTCACTCACTCCACTCACATGAGTGCATGAATGGGCCAAGAGAATTTTAGAATTTTAGTTGGGCTTTGAGCCAAAGGCCTACTAGCAAAATTCCAACATTTCCATGGTCGGTTGAAGCTTTTTTCATAGCTGCTTCCAGCTTTTCCATGGGGGTTGAAGCTTTTCCGTCATGCCTGTTGAAGCTTTTTTCTCCATCTGTTGTAACTTCTACTAGGCCGATTGAAGCTTTTTTTCCATGTCCGTTTCCATGTACGGTTGTACCTCACCCCGGTTAATCAACGTAGCACAAAATTCTGCTGGTTGTAGCAAATAGGTGTGATTGAGGGAGTCCTGGATTAGGCGGTCTCCGGACAGCCGGACTATATCCTTTGGCCGGATTGTTGGACTATGAAGATACAAGATTGAAGACTTC
>NW_021203848.1:0-892 GCF_002162155.2 Triticum dicoccoides
TTGATGACCGATACGTAAACGGACCTTAGGGTTCAACCACTATGGAATCGCTTCGGGACCCCTAAATGATGAGTAATAGTCCACGAATCGCGTCAGAATTGCCCAAAACTGTGAGTGTTGACGATAGAGACGCAAACGCACCCGGGGATTGTAAATAATGGAAATCGCTCTGGGACGCCAAAACGGTGAGTAATAGTACACAAAACAGACCAGAAATTGGCCAAAATTGTGAGTGTCATTGACCGACACGTAAACGCACCACGGTGTTCGTAAATCATGGAAATCACGCTTGGACCAAAACACAGAGTAATAGTCCAAGAAACGGGCCAGAATCGGCCAAAACTGCGAGTGTTGATGACCGACACGTAAATGCACCGTGCGGTTCGTTAACCGTGGAAATCACTCCGGGGCCCCAAAACAGTGAGTAATAGTCCATGAAACAGGCCAGAATCAGCCAAAACAGTGAGTGTTGATGACTAACACGTAAGTGCGCCTTGGGGTTCAACAACTATGGAAATCACTTCAGGCCCAGAAAACGGTGACTAAAAGTCCACAAAACGCGTTAGAATTGGCCAAAACTGTGAGTGTTCATAACCGACACGTAAGCGCACCTGGGGGTTCGTTAATCATGGAAATCATTCCGGGGCCCCAAAACAGTGAGTAATTGTCCACGAAACGGGCCAGAATTGGCCAAAACTACTAGTATTGATGACCGACATGTAAACGCACCCCGGGGATCGTTAATCGTGGAAATCACACCGGGGCCCCAAAACAGTGAGTGTTGATGACCGACACCTAAACGCACCTTGGGGTTCAACAACTATGGAAATCGCTTCGGGAGCCCTAAATGGTGAATAATAGCCCACGAATCGCGTCAGAATTGGCCAAAACT
>NW_021203849.1:0-1213 GCF_002162155.2 Triticum dicoccoides
TGCGCATCTCCCGAAGTGAAGGCATTCAATGCCTGTTGGGAGAAACATGTGTCACGAAGAACTGTCTGGCGGCGCCTGTGATTCATGGCACTCTCCACCTCGGAGTGGGTGGCGGACAATCTGTCGGCATCCTCTGTCGGAGGAGCATCCGACGCACGCCTCGTGTTCGCCTCCGCTTCTGGGCCTGGCTTTGGAGCCTGGCTGGCGGAGGCTCGATCGGCAACCTCTCCAGGTATAGTCCGGCGAGCGCTCTTTTTCCTGAAGAGAGCACGAGCGTTAGTATGCCTTCCGAGAATCAAACCTGGGAATATGGTGACACGCCATACCGTTGCGCCGGTGTTTCAATCCGGACCACACTTCTTTTTAGCCTGTTGGGACGTGCTGCCCCCTGTTGGCTAGCCGCCGCGGGCTCGGCCTTCCGCCTCAAGGGCACCCCCTGCGAAACACCATTGGTATACGGTTCTAACGCCCCAGATCTGATGCGCCAGGTGTCCGCCAGTTATTCGTCGTCGGTGCCATGTCATTTGCTTGCGTGTTGTATTTTGCCATGCCATCATCTGCATTTCATATTTTGTCATCATGTGCATCTCATTTTGCATACGTGTTCGTTTCTTGCATCCGAGCATTTTCCTCGTTATCCGTTTTACAATCCGGCACTCCTATGCCCTCCGGCGCCCCCTTTTGCCTCTTTTCATGTGCGGGTGTTAAATGTTCTCGGAATGGACCGAGTCTTTCCAAGCGGCCTTGGTATAGCACCGGTAGACCGCCTGTCAAGTTTCGTGCCATTTGGAGTCCGTTTGATACTCCAACGGTTAACCGGGGAACCGTAAAGGCCTCTTTTGTTTGCAGCCAAACACCCCTCCAAAGTGGCCCAAAACCCAGCAAACTCCCCTCCATTCTCTCGGTCGTTCGATCACGATCGTGTGGGCGAAAACCGCTCCTCATTTGGACTCTCCTAGCTCCCAGAATCTATAAATTAGCCCCTCCCCCAAAATTCGCGGATGTATCCCCCCTAACCCTAGCAGTCTTCCTCCTCGCGCCGCTGGACATGTCCGCCGGACATGTCACCTGGCCCAATCAGGGCGTGCAACATCGCTCCGCTGCCGCTCTCCTCCAACCCGCCGCCGCCACGCCATCGGCCTCCCGCCCTCTCTCTCCCCCGCGCCCGCCGCGGCCCGCTGGGCCCGCGCTCGGCCCTCCCCGGCCCGAGACG
>NW_021203850.1:0-2111 GCF_002162155.2 Triticum dicoccoides
AATCTCTTATTTTTCCAAGCGCCTCGATTAATGGCGCTGGTTGGGTTACCCATACCCATATTGATGGAGATCCCGCGATAAGGGGACACGATCTCTGCTTTGACAAGACGTGCCAAAGAAACCGCCTCGCGATGTGTGCGGAAGCAGGTTGTAGAAAATGGTTTGAATAAAAACTGGACCGTGGCGTGATGTCACTTTTCGAAGAATTGTCAGCAGATTAGATTCGTGGATTATTATTATTCTCTCTACGGTGGTATATGGAATGTTATCTTGCAGAGCTGGACACGGTCCTTGTGTTTGGAATTTATCTTGGAGTATTCGGAGATGGAACCCGCCTCGCAATGCCGAAGACAATCTACGCGCCGGACTCATCGTCATTGAAGCCTGGTTCAGGGGCTACTGAGGGAGTCCTGGATAAGGGGGTATCTGGATAGCCGGACTATATACTTTGGCCGGACTGTTGGACTATGAAGATATAAGATTGCAGACTTCATCCCGTGTCCGGATAGGACTCTCCTTGGCGTGGAAGGCAAGCTTGGCGATTCAGATATAGATCTCCTTCTCTGTAAACCGACTCTGTGTAACCCTAGCCCTCTTCGGTGTCTATATAAACCAGAGGGTTTAGTCCGTAGGACTCATCATGAAACAACAATCATACCATAGGCTAGCTTCTAGGGATTAGCCTCTCTGATCTGATGGTAGATCAACTCTTGTAATACTCATATCATCAAGATCAATCAAGCAGGAAGTAGGGTATTAACTCCATCGAGAAGGCCCGAACCTGGGTAAACATCGTGTCCCCAGCCTCTTGTTACCATTAGCCTTAGACGCACAGTTCGGGACCCCCTACCCGAGATCCGCCGATTTTGACACCGACACCATGGGCATCCCCAAGCTTAGGCTCTTGCCACCCCTTATTCCATAGTCCATCAAATCTTCACCCAAAACTTGAAAACTTCCCAACACAAAACTCAACAGGAAATCTCATAAGCTCTGTTAGTGCAAGAAAGAAAAACCACCACATAAGGTACTATAATGAACTCATTATTTATTTATATTGGTGTTAAAGCTACTTTATTCCAACTTCTCCGCGGTTCATACCCCCCGATACTATCCATAGATGCATCAAAATAAGCAAACAACACACGAAAAACAGAATCTGTCAAAAACAGAACTGTCTGTAGCAATCTGTAACTCTATAGTTCTTCTGGAACTCTAAAAATCATACCAAAATAGGAAGTCCTGGGCAATTTTTCGATCTACAGCAAAAATAATCAATGCAAAAGCATGTTTCTGTGAATTACTAAAATTATTTTCGTGCATGCAAAAGTTTCTTTTTTTTCAGCAGAATCAAATTAACTATCACCATAGGTTATCCTATAGGTTCCACTTGGCACAAACACTAATTAAAACATGAAAACACATCTAAACAGAAGGTAGATGAAATATTTATTACTAAAAAGAAGCAAAAACAAAAAACAAAGATAAAGTTGGGTTGCCTCCCAACTAGCGCTATCGTTTAACGACCCTAGTTAGGCATAAAAGCGAGGATAGATCTAAGTAGTGCCATCTTTGACACTCAATTCATAAATAGCTCGCATGATAGATTATAAGGTAATTTGACTTTCTTTCTTGGAAAGTGCTCCATTCCTTTCCCTAATGGAAATTGGAATCTAATATTCCCTTCCTTCATATCAATAATCGCACCAATCGTTCTAAGGAAAGGTCTACCAAGAATAATAGGACAAGAAAGATTGCAATCTATGTCAAGAACGATAAAATATACGGGCACATAGTTCCTATTTGAAACAATAAGAACATCAATGATTCTTTCCATAGGCTTCTTAATGGTGGAATCCGCAAGGTGCAAATTTAAAGAGGAATCATCAAAATCATGGAAACCTAGAGTATCACATAGAGTTTTCGGAATCATGGAAACACTAGCACCCAAATCACACAAAGGATGGCACACATGATCTTTAATTTTAATCTTTATAGTAGGTTCCCACTCATCATAAAGTTTTCTAGGTATAGAAACTTCCAAATTAAGTTTTTCATCATAAGATTGCATCAAGGCATCAACAATATATTTGGTAAAAGCTTTATTTTGA
>NW_021203851.1:0-2033 GCF_002162155.2 Triticum dicoccoides
TCCTTTCAGAAAGAAGATAAGAACAAGAGGCTCACCACGGTGGTGATGGCGACGAGATCGGCGCGGGCGATCGACGGCGGTGAAGGCGGGGACGGGACATGATGGACCGCTAAACCTAGACAAATATTGAGAAAAATGGAGCTTGGAGGTCGAGCTTAAGTAGTGTGGCCCGGGCATTCCATCGAACACCTCATGTGCATAGGAGGTGAGCTAGAGCACCACAAAGCCCTCCCCTCGCCGGCCAGAAAAAACTGAGTAGTGTGGAGTGCTCTGCTCGCCAGCGAGGGGTTATATATAGGCATCACATTGGTCCCGGTTCGTGGCTGGAACTGGGACTAAAGGATACCCTTTGGTCCCGGTTCATGCCACCAACCGGGACCAATGGTGGTGGGCCAGGAGCGAGGCCCATTGGTCCCGGTTTGTCCCACCAACCGGGACAAAAGGGGCCAGACGAATCGGGACCAATGCCCCCACGAGGCCCGGCAGGCCCCCTAGCCTCACGAACCGGGACCAATGCCCCCATGGGTCCCGGTTCTGGGCTGAACCGGGACTATGGGCTGGCCCGGCCTGAACCAAAGCCCTGTTTTTTACTATTGAAGTGACCATATACCGTTGTCCGTTAGGGCATTAAACGCATGTTCCATGGCTGCAAACCAAACAGGATCATGGAGCGCATCACGAATAGACATGGGCAATGGCGATGGGGTGGCGGCATCACCGAGGTGGACGTCGTGGGCGTCCATGTAGTGCATAATGATCCGGAAGATGACCCATGGAGATTGAGTCAGCATGGCATGCGATGTTCAACGTTAATCAAGCATGGTGAGGCCATGGTGCACCAGGAGCATGCTCAGAGGTCAAAAAACCAGTTGGTCGGACTGGAAGCTTACCGGCAACACACTATGACTGTCTGGAGTGGAGGCGTGTTTGTACTAGGAAACAGCTGCCCTGGCGGGATGAATCGGCTGCCATGGCAGGTGAACTTTGGAGAATCTAATATCATGGTAGTCAAATCGACTGAATTTTCGGCTGCCATAGCAGCTGTATAGGCTGTCGGGGGCTGCCGAATTTTCTACCATGGCATGAGATTGGGGCGTCGCAAAAGAGGCAGTTGGGGACCCGATGGAAGGAACCAATGCCGGGGCAGGGGAGGACGGTGGTCAGGCTGGGAGGCTGATGTAGGTGGCGCCGGGGCGCGGTAGCGCGGGGTCCACACTTGAACCGTTACGACCTCTGTTGGTAGCTCGGTGACGCGATCGGCCTAAGATGGAGAGCCGGGGTCCCTGAAAGGAAAACAAACATCATAGAAATAGAGGTGGTATGAGATAGGCACTCAAAGTGTTAAGGGGTCAAAACATGGATTTCCATGGTAATCAACGAGGTAGTCCACGAATACACTAGCTTTTGAGCAAGGAGCGAGCTTGTGTGTAATGGTGCATGAATTGGTAGGATAGAAAAGGAAGGCAAAAAATTTAAGATGACCGTATGTAGGAGGAGAACCGAACAAGATTTCATGTCGAGTTTGGTGTTGTTGTGGTTTGCATGGGCATCGGTTGAGAAGATATATCGCAGTGTTGAGAGCCTCAGCTCAAAATTGTCGAGTGCACAAACAGTGTCAATCGAAGTAAAATTGTATGTAGGTGGACAAAGTGTTGAGCTATGAAGTAAAATTGTCGAGTACACGCGTACACGAGCCCTAACAAATCACTAACCCTTTGACACTTGGAACTAATTAAACCGGCTTATAGATAGGATACGTAGGAAATAAGCACATCTGTTATAAGCTTCTCCCACACTCACCTTGTAAGCACTACTGGAGTTTTCGTGTATGCCGGATGTATGGGCCTTCGCCGAGAGCCAAACCACGGGCACTCGGCAAACATGTGTATGCCGAGCGCAACTCTCTCGGCAAAAGTGACAGCACGTCAAACCCCCACGTATGCCGATAAGAAGCGGTAAAGCACACTCGGCAAAAGGCCGATACTCGGCAAATCCCCACATATGCTGAGAGCCAGTCGGCGCACTCGACAAAC
>NW_021203852.1:0-1748 GCF_002162155.2 Triticum dicoccoides
GCCGCTGTCTTCCTCAACTTCGGCCACCTCTGTTGCTACTAAGGTGTCGCAGGGCCTCCTTGCGCCTCCCCGGTGAGCTCCGCCTCCTCTCCCCTCTTCCTTCTCGTGTGCCAAGAAATGCATAGCAATTATTTGCTTCACTTAGTCATTGATGGTCATTCAGTATGAAATTACAACCTGCAGGTATTGGTTGGAATGTGTAACTACAATTTACAGGGGAAATGTTTGCAGTTAAGTTATGTGGTTGGAAAGATCATGTGTCATTAGAAATTTGGAAGCTAAAAACATTGCGATCCTCACCATAAGGATGATTATATCTTCCATGCCTGAATAGCTCTGCCTAAATAATAAATAGATAAAGGTAAAACTAAACCATGCTCAGCGATGAGTGATGTCAACTGACAACCAAAGCAAACTTGTTCATCATTACAAAAGCAAACTTGTTCAACATAACAAAAGCAAACTTGTTTAACATAACAAAAGCAAAGTTGTTCAACCACATAACTACAAACTGAGACACAGTATTAGGGGTCATCCCAATACCACAAACAACTCAATATCCCCAGTAGTAGGGGTCATCCCAATGATCCTCCGCCTCTTGCCAGAGCTCCAAACCTTCTTTGGTGATTTCGATTTTCTTCCATGCCTCGTAGGTGACGTACGCATCTTTCATGGCGTACTCGATGAGCTTGTTTGGCAGTGGGCTGTCCCCCCATAGTAGGTGGTCCGATTTCCTGTCGATCTTCTGCTTCATTTCCTTGTAGGATGGGTGGATGAGGCTGCCTGCAAACTCAGCCAAAGACTGGCACTTCTTTCCATAGTTTGGAACTCTCCATTTCCGCTGCAAGTCGACGTACTTGTCGGGGTTGATCTCTAAACCAGACAACTTCAGCTTCTCCTTGTCACCTCCAATGGAGAAACCAACAAAGGTGTACAGCTTCTTCTCCTGCAGGAGCGGGCGGAGTTCCTTGGGCCTGCATCAAATTAATTTGGTGCATCAAATTCATCTACTTCAAAAACTTCAGAAACTACAGAATTAAAATGGGTTCAGTTGAAGCAAAATTCAGTTAAAATAGCATCTTCAGTTCTGACCAAAATTCAGTCAAAACAGTATGATCACAACAACTACTAAATGATCACAACAACTACAAGACAACATTCTGTATGATCAAAACAGCAAGCATAACATCTCAATGATGTATTTTTTTGCAATCTTTTGCATTACAAGACAACATTCATAACAGCTACTAAATGATCACAAAAACTTCTAGACAACATTCTGTATGATCACCAAAAAACTACTAATTAGACAACAACTTCATAACTTCAGAACTAGTATTGCATCTACTTCAGAACATCAGAACTATTGCATCTACTTCAGAAACTTCAGAAACTTCAGAAACTACTAATTAAAACGAAACTTCAGAACTTCAGAAACTTCAGAACTTCAGAACTAGTATTGCATCTACTTCAGAACTTCATAACTATTGCATCTACTTTAGAAACTACTAATTAGACAGAAACTTCAGACCTGGATGTTTTTACCATTTGGTTGCCGCGGTGATGTGGTATACCAGGACGAGATCCTCCACGCATAACTGCAGAACTGCAGCAATTTGCGGAGGTTTGTCTTCCCTGGTATACTCGACATCAACGCCGATATTCCGAGGAAGCATGCCGCCGAGCCTCCTCCTCATCTTGCGGATCATCTTGTCGGCTTCGTCTGGATTGCTGGTGCATACGACATC
>NW_021203853.1:0-1294 GCF_002162155.2 Triticum dicoccoides
GAAGCGTTCAAGTGAACGGGGTTGATGGAGTCGTACTCGTCGTGATTCAGATCACCGATGATCCTAATGCCGAACGGACGGCACCTCCGCGTTCAACACACGTACAGCTCGACGATGTCTCCCACGCCTTGATCCAGCAAGGAGAGAGGGAGAGGTTGAGGAAGACTCCATCCAGCAGCAGCACAACGGCGTGGTGGTGATGGAGGAGCGTGGCAATCCTGCAGGGCTTCGCCAAGCACCTACGGGAGAGGAGGAGGTGTCACGGGAGGGAGGGAGGCGCCAAGGGCTCAGGTATGGATGCCCTCCCTCCCCTCCACTATATATAGGGGCAGGGGAGAGGGGGGAGGCGCAGCCTTGCCCCTTCCTCCAAGGAAGGGGTGCGGCTAAGAAGGGGGGGAAGGAGTCCATCCTCCCCAAGGCACCTCGGGGGTGCCTTCCCCCTTTAGGACTCTCCCCTTTTTCCTATATCTTGGCGCATGGGCCTCTAGGGGCTGGTGCCCTTGGCCCATGTAGGCCAAGGCGCACCCCCTACAGCCCATGTGGCCCCCCGGGGCAGGTGGCCCCACCCGGTGGGCCCTCGGGACCCTTCCGGTGGTCCCGGTACAATACCGATGACCCCGAAACTTGTCCTGATGGCCGAAACAGGACTTCCTATATATAAATCTTTACCTCCGGACCATTCCGGAACTCCTCATGACGTCCGGGATCTCATCCGGGACTCCGAACAACATTCGGTAACCACATACAAACTTCCTTTATAACCCTAGCGTCATCGAACCTTAAGTGTGTAGACCCTACGGGTTCGGGAGACATGTAGTCATGACCGAGATGTTCTCCGGTCAATAACCAACAGCTGGATCTGGATACCCATGTTGGCTCCCACATGTTCCACGATGATCTCATCGGATGAACCACGATGTCAAGGACTCAATCAATCCCGTATACAATTCCCTTTGTCTAGCGGTATGGTACTTGCCCGAGATTCGATCGTCGGTATACCGATACCTTGTTCAATCTCGTTACCGGCAAGTCTCTTTACTTGTTCCGTAACACATCATCCCGTGATCAACCCCTTGGTCACATTGTGCACATTATGATGATGTCCTACCGAGTGGGCCCAGAGATACCTCTCCGTTTACACGGAGTGACAAAATCCCAATCTCGATTCGTGCCAACCCAACAGACACTTTCAGAGATACCCGTAGTGTACCTTTATAGCCACCCAGTTACGTTGTGACGTTTGGCACACCCAAAGCACTCCTACGGTATCCGGGAGTTGCACAATCTCATGGTC
>NW_021203854.1:0-1028 GCF_002162155.2 Triticum dicoccoides
GCTGTGAGCGAAACTCCGGCCGGATCTCCTCATGGATGGAACCCGAATAGGCGATAAACCTGGACTAGAGACTTGAGTGTTTAGGCAGGCCGTGGCCGACACCCACGTTGGGCTTCCGCTTGAAGGTTGCCGAGTACATGTCGTGTAAACGGCGGTAAGTGGTGAGAGCGTGTGTGAAGAAGTACACCCCTGCAGGGTTAACCTAATCTATTCGAATAGCCGTGTCCACGGAAAAGGACTTCTGGGTTGCTTATATCAGTTCATAGACAAGTGAAAGTGGATACTCTAAAATACGCAAGATAAGCGTGAGTGCTATGGATGGCGTTCTCGTAGGGAGACGGGAGCGGATCCATAGTGGTGTATTGATATGGTGAATATGTGGACTCGTGTGCGCCACCTCAAAAGAGTCGCTTGCAGTCGTAGTTTAGGATAGCCACCGAGTCAGAGCTGGCTTACTGTAGTTAAACCCCACCATCCCCTTGTTGAAAATGATGCATATGTAGATAGTTCTGATGTAAGTCTTGCTGGGTACATTTGTACTCACGTTTGCCTATTTTATGTTTTGCAGAGAGACTTCAGTCTCACTAGTAGTTCCGCTTGGTCTTCGACGTTTAGCTTGATACCTCAGCTACGATCTTGTGCCCTCGGCAGGATCTGATAGATAGTCAGGCTTCTCAGCCTTTTTCATTTATAGATGTCTGTACTCAGACATGATAGCTTCCGCTTGTGCTTTGACTTGTATGCTCTGACTGTTGGGTCATGAGACCCATGTTTGTAATGTCTCGCTCCTCGGAGCCTAATGAATAAATTACTTGAGTCGTAGAGTCATGTTGTGATGCCATGTTGTATTTGCACATATCGAGCATATTGTGTGTATGCTATTGAAATGCTTGGTATGTGTGGGATCTGACCATCTAGTTGTTTATCTTTAGTAGCCTCTCTTACCGGGAAATGTCTCCTAGTGTTTCCACTGAGCCATGGTAGCTTGCTACTGCTCCGGAACACTTAGGCTGGCCGGCATGTGTCCT
>NW_021203855.1:0-984 GCF_002162155.2 Triticum dicoccoides
TTTCTTGGTAATGATTCTAATGTTTATGAGAATATGATGCTGCCTAAATTGGATACATTTGTTTTGCTTACAAATGAAGGGCCTAGCTTGGAGAAGGATGAACATTGGAGCAAGAACAAGCATGGAGATGATGGCATGCGCAAGGGAAACAAGAACGGAGTTACAAGTGATGATTTCAGGACTTTGAAGCCACCATAATGGGTGCATGAAGCCTTGGACGAAATATACAAGATGCCACTTCATAAATTTCGTCCCGAGGCTATTTTAGGTGCTGCGTCACCTTATTATTGGGCCAGGCCCATGTAATTTCGAAATACATAAGTATAGGCTATTTTTAGAGTCCGTATGTGTGGGGAAACAAGAGATAGGGTTGATTTCGGACCCCTCCACCAAGGGCCACGAAATTCCCCCCCTCTTCCTCCATATATACAGCCCTTAGGGCATCGTTTAGACTTTGGGATTTGTTTAGTCAAAAGTTAGCCATTGCAACTTCGTGTACTTCGTTTGTGTCCAACGACCAGACCAAGACCGCTTACGGATCCCCACCATTATCAATACCTCATATATATTTGCAATATTCAGATTGCTTTATCATATTCTTGCTCGTTCTTCGATTGCTTGCAGGAATAGACCTTCGTGGTCAGGCTGACCGTGCTTCCGGCATCGTCAGTAACCTCAGGAGATTGGTTTAGCGATTGCTAAGGCGCAACGTCGTGCACGTTTGTAGTCGGATTGTCAAAGTCGTCTCCACCAAATCGATAGTTATCATCTCATAGAAAGATCGGGACCCTCGCCTCTATCAGAAGAAGAAGGAGAAGAAGGAGAAGAAGGAGAAGGAGAAGAAGGAGAAGAAGAAGAAGGAGGAGGAGAAGAAGAAGGAGAAGAAGGAGAAGAAGAAGAAGAAGAAGAAGAAGAAGAAGAAGAAGAAGAAGAAGAAGAAGAAGAAGAAGAAGAACAAGAGAGAAGAAGGAGAGGGAGAAGAAG
>NW_021203856.1:0-877 GCF_002162155.2 Triticum dicoccoides
TAGTCAAAAACTCTCAAAGCTTGGATATAGCGATTACCAGGGAGAGTCAAACGCACGACGTAGATGTATGTGGAGCTGGGAAGGCTTATAATATGGTAGCAAAAAGGGTCAGCAATAATCAATTCAGAGATGCAAAGTTGAATAAACGCTCAACGACGGTACTGTGCTGGTCCTAGGCTAGACTGTGCTAGAGACGCGAGCCTAGAACACTAACAAAATCACGGCGCGGCACGTAAACAAGGGAAAAGCACACTCTGAATTTTTTTTTTGCGCTCTTTTTTTTTTGCGCTGTTTTTTTTTTGCGAAAAATCACTATAATGGCGAGTGTCTCAAAACTCTTCCTAGCTCAAACTGATAGGATGGGCACGAAATTTTTTCGACCAATTTTTTTTTTTTCGACTGCCCGGACCCAAAAACTGGAAACAGGTCAAAAAAAACTTCCTATAATGGCACCTATCTCAAAACACTCAGAAACACCTAAAAATAGGATAGCCAGAAAATTTTTCGAAAAATGCGTTTTCGAAAAATTTTGGGCCTAAACGGAGCGTGGCTACCCGACTCCGGCAAGGAAACACGAATCGGAATCTAGATGGATCCCGAAAACAAACCTAATAAGCAAAGAACTCGGATTGGTGGTGGATATATGGTGGTGGTATATGGCAGCGGTGGTGGTAGCGGTGGTAGTATATGGATATGGATCGGTGGTGGTATATGGACACGGATTGGTGGTGGTATATGGATACGGATTCGGTGCGGTGGTGGTAGATGGCAGGGGCGATGATGATGGTGCGGCGGCGGCGTGACAACTTATGACCAGAACTCGAAACTCTAAAAGACTAGACTCTAAGACCAGCAACTAGACACGACGATGCAACCG
>NW_021203857.1:0-1306 GCF_002162155.2 Triticum dicoccoides
GCAGCACAGATCCAACTTGCAGTGTGAGGACTAGCTTCAAATTTTGTGATGGCATGTAAACGATGCATCTGTGTTGAGTTGATTGAATTGAATTAAATAAAGGATGAATTTTTGTCAAATGAGAAAATAAACAAGGATGAAAAATTGAAACCCCAGTCCCCACCCGACCAACCCAAAACTAGCTCGCAAACTCCTCCTCTCCAATCTCGCCGCCGCCTGCTCTCCCCGCCGGCGACCCCGTCTCCCCATTCCCACCGCCGACCTTCTCTCCCCCGCCGCCGGGCGACCTCCCTCGTCAGCTGAGCTCGTCCATCCACCCATGGAAACCCAAGCCTTCCACCCACCCACCCATGGATGATGGATGGAGGGGTGGATGGGGTGCACCAGTTCCGGCGACGACGGCGCCGGATCCGCACCCAGCAGCGCGATGGAGGCCGCTCGCACCGGGATCCACCCCCTTCTCTCGATGGACCACACCAACACCGGAGCTTGCTGCTGCGGTGGCCCTCGACGCCGGCGCATCTCCGAGGGCCTGCACGACCTGGATGCCGGCGCAAGGTACGCACGAACGCCCTCCTCCTCCTTTCGCCCCCATCCTCCCTCCATCCTTGCCAAGTCCTCCATCTCCATCTCCTCTCATGTGCGTGTGTGCGTGCTGCAGATCTGATGCCCCCTTGCTTCCTTGTGTCCGCGCACGGCCACGGCAAGGGCAAGTGGACGACCGACGTGCTGGACCAGGAGGTGGAGATGCCATGGTGATCTCCTCCTCTGTTTCATTGAAACCCAGCCATATGGATGGATGGATGGTTGGATGTGTTGGCATCAAGCTGACAGATGTACAACACACATACTTGCTATAAAAAATTGCAGCTGGTGCTGGTTAGGTGCGAGATGAATACTTGCAACTGCACCCTTTCTTCTTTTCTAGGTCAATAAATTCTAAAAAATCCCCAATTTCTAGGGTTCGTTCTTAGCTACTGCCCCCCTAATACAGAGAAATAAAGATTGCTCCTCTCTCGACAACGCCATTTGATTTGGTTTGGTTTCTCTTGTCTTGATTCAAGGTCAAAGTGCAAAGATGGGTCACACGCCAAGGAGCCCTGCTCGTCGTCTCATCCGCTGGTCGGTCGTGTGTGCGCGCGTGCCACCTTCAACAGCAAGTTGATCCAATCCATCTCTTCCGCTGCTACTACTGCTCCGCTCCATGCATTTTTCCTGCCAAGGTGCGCAGGCGCTGCTCCGGGTGGCTGCTGTTGCGCCGAGCAGTAGATGACGCTGATCTCCGTGTGCCGGCAACGACTCCTTG
>NW_021203858.1:0-1871 GCF_002162155.2 Triticum dicoccoides
AAAGGCTCAGACTGGCTTGGATAAAGGATGAACAGATCTAACTTTTTTTTGTGTGGCTTTTTCTTGGACAATAGGTAAGAAAATAAATCTAATCTAGGAAAACTGGAAATTCTCACCGAGCAACCTGAAAACTGATACCACTTGATAGAGGCGGGGGTGTCCCGATCTTTCGATGAGATGATAACTATCGATTTGGTGGAGACGACTTTGACGATCCGACTACAAACGTGCACGACGTTGCGCCTTAGCAATCGCTAAACCAATCTCCTGAGGTTACTGACGATGCCGGAAGCACGGTCAGCCTGACCACGAAGGTCTATTCCTGCAAGCAATCGAAGAACGAGCAAGAATATGATCAAGCAATCTGAATATTGCAAATATATATGAGGTATTGATAATGGTGGGGATGTGTAAGCGGTCTTGGTCTGGTCGTTGGACACAAACGAAGTACACGAAGTTGCAGTGGCTAACTTTTAACTAAACAAATCCCAAGGAAAAGCTACTAGATGGATCTACTTATATAGGAGCAAGGGGTGGCGGCCAAGGAGGTGGGAGGACGTCCCAAGGCAGCCTAAAACTAAATCTAGGTCGTACAAGGCCAATGGGCCCAAGTGGAGGTGATGTAACACCTTTGGACTTGTAGTTTGACTCGGATTCTGCTGCAGCATCAGATTGTTTCGTCCACAACTTAACGCTCCGGACGAATTTGAAGGTGATTCCAATTGGGTTGGAAAGTGCACGAAATCTAGTTTCCAACAAAAAAAGAATCACCCAATTCGGAGTCTGTATGAAAAACTTGTGTGCGTTTTGAGTCAGGTGTGTCTGTGCAGTCCGAATCTGAATCCAGAACGTGAGAGACTTGGACTCTATCTTCTCTTGGGCCAAAAGTGACGTGAGAGAACTTTTTGGACAGCAAATAAACATCTCTTTCTTCCTTATCTTCATATGTGGATTATACAAATGTCCCATACACCTGCAATTAGACAAAACACAAAAGTGTGTGAAGTATTTTTGTTCTGGATAACATAAATAGATTATTGAATAGTTTGCACTAGAAATCACCTGACAAATATGCATATATGCAATATTTTTGGTCATATCCAAGGTAGTCATGTCCTCATCACGATTTGTGGTAGTTTACTTTGATGACATATTGATTTATAGCAGATCTTTGGAAGAACATTTGGAACATTTACGTGCTGTTTTTATTGCTCTACGTGATGCACGTTTGTTTGGTAACCTTGGAAAGTGCACCTTTTGCACCGAGCGAGTATCTTTCCTTGGCTATGTTGTTACTCCACAGGGAATTGAAGTTGATAAAGCCAAGATTGAAGCTATTGAGAGTTGGCCGCAACCCAAAACGGTCACACAAGTGAGGAGTTTTCTTGGCCTCGCTGGATTCTATAGGCGTTTTGTGAGAGATTTCAGCACCATTGCTGCATCTCTCAAAGAGCTTACAAAGAAGGATGTGCCTTTTGTTTGGGGTACCGCACAGGAAGAAGCCTTCACGGTATTGAAAGATAAGTTGACACATGCTCCTTTACTCCAACTTCCTGATTTTAATAAGACTTTTGAGCTTGAATGTGATGCTAGTGGAATTGGATTAGGAGGTGTGTTATTACAAGATGGCAAACCTGTTGCATACTTTTCTGAAAAATTGAGTGGGCCTAGTCTGAATTATTCTACTTATGATAAAGAATTATATGCTCTTGTTCGGACTTTAGAAACATGGCAACATTATTTATGGCCCAAAGAATTTGTTATACATTCTGATCATGAATCTTTGAAACATATTAAAAGTCAAGCTAAACTGAATCGTAGACATGCTAAATGGGTTGAATTCATTGAGACTTTCCCTTATGTCATTAAAC
>NW_021203859.1:0-1798 GCF_002162155.2 Triticum dicoccoides
GACTACGGCGACGGTGTGACTGTGGTGGCGTCGGCCATGGCGTGGGAGAGCGAAGGAGAGAGGCAGGGGGGAATGGAGGTGTCCACAGGGTTCGAGGCGCGACGTGGAGCTCATACCGGTCAGCAGAGGGGCGAGGGGAGGAAGCAGGGCGACGGGCAGCTGCGTGGCACGCGCTGGTGCCGCCGTCGAGCACCTGCCTGCCTGCCTGGTGAAGGCAAGCAGCTCGCTGGAGCGGCTGCGGGGCTGGGCCGGCTAGGTGGGCTAGCTAGTTGGGCTGCCAGGTTAGTTCCCTCTCTCTCTCTTTTATTTATCTTTTTTATTTATTCTGTAACTTTGTGGACTTACTAAAAATATCTAAACAACTCCAAAATTCCCCAAACTGCTCATGGCCACTAACAGGAATATATCCAGCATGGAACATTTTAGTTTGGGAATATTTGAGCATTTAAAATAATTTATATAATTTAAATGCCCAAACTCAAATACTTAAGACTTAATTCAAAAACCTTAGGATGACCGAGAAAATTGTGCACCACTTTTGGCAGAGGCTCTGAACCAAGGCAAAAATGATGGACATTTTAGAAGGGCATTTCAGGTTCATTGAAAATATTTTTAGTAAACCCTAGTTGGTTTCAGAGGGGGCTGGGGGTTCTGTCATCCCCATTTTAGAAGACATGATGCAACACTCTAATGCATGAACTAGCTAGGGTGTGACAACTCATCGCCACTCAAAAGAATCTCGTCCTGAGATTTAGGTTCCTCCGGAAAGAAGGCGGGGTACTCGAGTCGAAGACGATCCTACCTTTCCCAAGTTGCTTCTTTCTCATAATGGTGCGACCATTGAACCTTGAGAAACTTGATATTATGACGTCGAGTGGTACGCTCGGCTTGATCGAGGATACGAACGGGGTACTCTCGATAGGTGAGATTATCTTGAAGATCAAGCGTTTCATGGTCCACTCCACGGATAGGATCCGAGAAGCAACGCCTGAGTTGAGAAACGTGGAAGACATCATGGACTCTGGAGAGATGCGGAGGTAGTTCCAATTGGTAGGCAACTTCTCCTCGTTTAGCGAGAATACGAAAGGGTCCAATGTAGCGAGGAGCCAACTTGCCTTTGATACCGAAACGATGGGTTCCCTTCAGAGGAGTAACCCGAAGGTAAGCCTTCTCGTCAACCTCAAAAGTCATAGCCTTATGTTTTCGGTCATATTGACTCTTTTGACGAGATTGGGCTGTTTTCAACTTTTCACGAACAATGCGAACTTGCTCTTCTGCTTCCTGGATCATATCCGGGCCAAAGAATTGTCTTTCCCCGGTTTCTGACCAGTTAAGGGGTGTTCGACACCTTCGTCCATAGAGAACTTCAAAAGGGGCTTTACCCAAGCTAGATTGATAGCTGTTGTTATAAGCAAATTCAGCAAATGGAAGGCATTTCTCCCAATCCATTCCGAATGAGATAACAGAAGCTCGAAGCATGTCTTGTAGAATCTGGTTGACACGTTCTACTTGACCACTTGATTGAGGGTGAAAAAGCAGTGCTAAAGGAAAGGCGAGTTCCCGTAGCATTTTGGAAACTTTCCCAGAATCGAGAGGTGAAGAGACTTCCTCGATCCGAGTTAATTTCCAGTGGAACACCATGGAGGGATACTATTCGGGAGATATACAAGTCTGCTAGCTAACTAGCGGTTATACTCTCGCGAACAGGCAAGAAATGGGCCACTTTGGAAAGACGATCGACAACGACGAAGATAGCGTTATTCCCTCTCTTGGTCCTGGGAAAACCGGTGATGAAATC
>NW_021203860.1:0-789 GCF_002162155.2 Triticum dicoccoides
TCATAGAAGATGCGAGTGAACTCCGTTTTCGATGAACTCGAGCTTGTCACCAAGATGACCATAAGCTCCAAAACTCACAAAGAGAAGAACCAAACAAAAACCAATAATATAGTAACAAGAAGCAGGGGAGGTATGCCAACAAATAGAGGAGTGAAACCTCCAACTGAGAAGAACCAACATAACCTCCAGCATCGAAAACATCATAGAAGATGCGAGTGAACTCCGTTTTCGATGAACTCGAGCTTGTAACCAAGATGACCATAAGCTCCAAAACTCACAGAGAGAAGAACCAAACAAGAACCGATAATATAGTAAGAAGAGGCAGGGGAGGTATGCCAACAAATAGAGGAGTGAAACCTCCAACTGAGAAGAACTGACATAACCTCCAACACCGAAAACATCATAGAAGATGTGAGTGAACTCCGTTTTCGATGAACTCGAGCTTGTCACCAAGATGACCATAAGCTCCAAAATTCACAAAGAGAAGAACCAAACAAGAACCAATAATATAGTAAGAAGAGGCACGGGAGGTATGCCAACAAATAGAGGAGTGAAACCTCCAACTGAGAAGAACCAGCATAACCTACAACATCGAAAACATCATATAAGATGCGAGTGAACTCCGTTTTCGATGAACTCGAGCTTGTCACCAAGATGACCATAAGCTCCAAAACTCACAAAGAGAAGAACCAAACAAGAACCAATATTATAGAGGCAGGGGAGGTATGCCAACAAATAGAGGAGTGAAACCTCCAACTGAGAAGAACCGGCATAACCTCCAACATCGAA
>NW_021203861.1:0-1079 GCF_002162155.2 Triticum dicoccoides
TCCTGCAACAACAAAAGACGAACGGAGCTAGCTGGAATGCATAGCTTGTTAGCACGAAACACAAATCCATCGTTAACGACAAACTTGTTCCACATTCTTCCTTCTTTACAATTCTGCATTACATCTTTAAAATCAGCATCATGCACATATTGATCTTTGATGGTCTCCAAACCAAATTTTTTGAAGTCAAGTTGTGAAAGCATAGTATAGCGACGAGACAATGCATCAGCAATAACATTTTCTTTTCCCTTCTTGTGTTTAATGACATAAGGGAAAGTCTCAATGAATTCAACCCATTTAGCATGTCTACGATTCAGTTTAGCTTGACTTTTAATATGTTTCAAAGATTCATGATCAGAATGTATAACAAATTCTTTGGGCCATAAATAATGTTGCCATGTTTCTAAAGTCTGAACAAGAGCATATAATTCTTTATCATAAGTAGAATAATTCAGACTAGGCCCACTCAATTTTTCAGAAAAGTATGCAACGGGTTTGCCCTCTTGTAATAACACACCTCCTAATCCAATTCCACTAGCATCACATTCAAGCTCAAAAGTCTTATTAAAATCAGGAAGTTGGAGTAAAGGAGCATGTGTCAACTTATCTTTCAATACGGAGAAGGCTTCTTCCTGTGCGGTACCCCAAAGAAAAGGCACATCTTTCTTTGTAAGCTCATTGAGAGGTGCAGCAATGGTGCTGAAATCTCTCACAAAACGCCTATAAAATCCAGCGAGGCCAAGAAAACTCCTCACTTGTGTGACCGTTTTGGGCTGCGGCCAACTCTCAATAGCTTCAATCTTGGCTTTATCAACTTCAATTCCCTGTGGAGTAACAACATAGCCAAGAAAAGATACTCGGTCGGTGCAAAAGGTGCACTTCCCAAGGTTACCAAACAAACGTGCATCACGTAGAGCAATAAAAACAACACGTAAATGTTCCAAATGTTCTTCCAAAGATCTGCTATAAATCAATATGTCATCAAAGTAAACTACCACAAATCGTCCAATGAAAGCACGTAAAACTTCGTTCATTAATCTCATGAAAGTACTAGGTGCATTAGTTAACCCAAAAGGCAT
>NW_021203862.1:0-3282 GCF_002162155.2 Triticum dicoccoides
GATTGGGGAACAAATCGGAGAAGTATTAGATATGGATCTGGATGACAATGGCTTTGCATTTGGGCAATTTATGAGGATCAAAGTACGAATGGACATCACTGTACCACTGATGAGAGGAATTACCTTCGATGATGATGAGGATGAGCAGAACCAAAAAGATGAAAAAATGGTAAGAGGAGAAAATGGAAAAATGGAGGAGCAGAAGAAGATGGTTTCATTTGAATATGAACATTTACCGGACTTCTGCTACAATTGTGGGATCATTGGTCACGGCGAAAAAGCTTGCATAACGAGAGCCAGACGAGAAGGAGAGAGGCAATATGGTCCATGGTTGCGTGCAACAATCTACAAAGGGAGCTCCAGTGAAGAGAAAAGCAGGGGATCAAGTGATAAAGGCGGTTTTTGGAGAAGTAACAGTGCAGGAAGTAGCGGTAGTGGGCAGGGAAGTGATGGCCCATCATGGAGGAAAACTATATCAACTGGGGGAGATGATGACAGGGAAAAAAGAGATGTGAAGGAAGTCACAAGCCCTAAAAAATTCATACAAGAGGAGCAAACAGCGACAACAGGGAGTAAAAAGTTGATATTCGCTGTAGACGAACATAAAACACAAGCGAAGGCAGAGCAAAATATGACAGAGAAGCGCGCAGAGGAAAAGGAGGAGAACTTGGAGAAAACAGCAAAAGAGCCAATGAGAGTAGGGTCATCCTCAAGTGACATAGAACCTGATTACACACACCTAAAGCCAGATGTCAAAAAGATGAGAGGCACTTTCAAATGCAGAGAGAGGCAAGCAGAGGCAAAAACTCAAGAAATGTTGAAGTCACCACTAAAGAAAAGAGGGGCGGACCTCATGGAGATTGACGGGGAACATGATCTGGCGAATAAAGTAAGGATGGAGGTTGAGAAAACAGATGGAGTGGTAGGGAAAGAAGCTCCAAACAAAGATAACTTAGACAAGGAAGCTGGGCTGCCAGGACAGCCCGGCAGGGAAAAATGAAACTCATTGCTTGGAACTGCCGGGGATTGGGTAACGGCCCGGCAGTCCGAGGGCTTCTGGAGATCCAGAAGCAGGAGGACCCAGATATTCTTTTCTTGTCCGAAACCAAACTGGATGAGAGGAGAATAAAGCATTTTAAATGGGTGTTGGGTATGAAGGAAATGGTAATAAAAGACTGTAAAGGAAAAAGTGGAGGGCTAGCAATGTTTTGGAAGGATACAGTGAAGGCTGAGCTTCACAATTTCTCCAAGTACCACATAGACATTGAGATAATTGAATACGATAATTTTAGATGGAGGTTTACAGGTATATATGGCGAACCAGCAAGTGACAAAAAGGAAAAGACCTTCAATTTGCTTCGGGATCTGAGTGCCCAGCTTGAAAGACCTTGGATTTGTGTTGGAGATTTTAATGAAATATTGTATGGCCATGAGAAAGAAGGTGGCCCCCCCAAGAATTCAAGCCCACATGGACAAATTCAAAGAAACTCTTGAAGAATGTGGTTTGCAGGACCTGGGCTATGAGGGGGATATATTCACATGGAGAAATCATAGCCATTCGGCAGAAAAATACATTAAGGAGAGGCTGGATAGAGCTGTGGCAAATATGGAGTGGTGTGACCGTTTTCCTGGTTTCAAGGTAATAAATGGGGATCCCCGACATTCCGACCATCGACCAATCATAGTGGAAACTGAAGGAAGGTATTTTAAAAGCAGAAGAGGCACTCCACATTTCAGATTTGAAGCAAATTGGGTGGAAGAAGAGAACTGTGAAACCATCATAGAGAATGCCTGGAAGTTGACAATGGCACAAGGAACTAATAACATTATTCAAGGCCTTCAAAAGGTGGCTAGTGAGCTTCAAAACTGGAGTACAAATATCTTGGGCGATCTTGAAAAGAGGTTGAAGATTTTAAAGAGGGAGTTGGAGGAAGTCAGAAGAAGTGCAATATCCCCTCTACAAGTCTCTCGTGAATTGTTCCTACGTGAGAAGCTCGAGCGCCTGGAACATCAACGAGACCTTTATTGGAAGCAACGCTCACATGTCAATTGGCTTAAATCAGGTGACAAAAACACAAAGTATTTTCATGCCTTCGCCTCTGAAAGAAAGAAGAGAAATACAATCCGCCGGCTAAAAAATGATAGTGGGGACTGGGTAGAAGGTGATGAGAATTTAAAAAATCTAATCAATGACTACTTTGTGTCTCTGTTTACAGCCCAGGCAGAAGGAAGTAGCCAAGAAGCTTTAAGTTGCATAGGAAGAAGAGTGGACCAAAGCATGAACAATATTCTGTGCACTGAATTTTCTGAAGATGAGGTGAGAGCAGCCCTTGACGCAATAGGGGACTTGAAAGCACCAGGCCCTGATGGTATGCCGGCCCTATTTTACAAGCGCTACTGGCACATAGTAGGGGAGAAGATCACTCAAGAAGCTTTGCGGATACTGAGGGGAGGAGAGATGCCGATGGGGTGGAATGACACAATGGTGGTGCTTATTCCAAAAGTAAGCAGACCTGAGAGTTTGAAGGACCTCCGACCCATAAGCCTCTACAACGTAGTCTATAAGATAGTTTATAAAGTGCTGACCAATAGACTAAAGGTGATATTACCTGATATTATCTCTCCGAATCAAAGTGCTTTTGTTCCGGGGAGAATGATCTCGGATAACATCCTCTTGGCATATGAGCTGACTCATTTCTTGTAGAATAAAAGAAGAGGGAAAGCCAGCTTTGCAGCACTCAAACTCGACATGAGCAAGGCGTACGATCGAATTGAATGGACTTTCTTGAGGGACATGATGATAAAGATGGGGTTTAACTCTTCCTGGGTCAAGCTCATTATGAACTGCGTCACCACGGTTCGTTATCAAATAAAGGTGAATAATGATACTACGAATGTAATCATCCCAGGGAGAGGTCTCCGACAAGGAGACCCTCTATCTCCATATTTATTTCTTATTTGTGCTGAGGGCCTCTCATCAATGCTGCAGAAAGCGGAGGAACGTGGAAAAATAATAGGCATCAAAGTATGCAAAAGAGCTCCAAGCATTAATCATCTCCTCTTTGCAGATGATTCTTTACTGCTCTTCAAAGCTGAAAATAGGACTGCAATAGAGATAAATCATATCCTGGAGACATATGCTGGTTGCTCAGGTCAAGTAATCAATAAGGAGAAATCTGCCATAATGTTTAGCAAGAATACCCAGCATCAGCAGAAGAATATGATCATGTCAGCATTGCATATTACAAGGGAGGCAAGAACAGAGAAGTATTTAGGGCTGCC
>NW_021203863.1:0-1105 GCF_002162155.2 Triticum dicoccoides
TGCCTTTCCACACATTGAAGGCAAGCATTCTGAACCCCGGCATAATAATTTTGGAGTGATCATTGATGCATTTAGAACTCCACCGCATTTCGAAGGACTTGTTATTTCATGTGATATGATCATATGCATGGGTGCATGTTACTGATTTCCATGCTGTTGGTAATGGACACACCTGTGATGATAATCACCCTCATGAGCTTTACATGCATACCGGCAGGAACCCGGGAAAACCTCTGCCTTGGGTAGGTATGAGTTTGTCGCCGGTCTCCGTCGGGACGGTTCTGTCTGGTATGGCATAGTAAGGTGATATGAATGGTGACTCTGTTTGATGAAACATATTTGTTATACTAATCATGCAGGGAATACTTGAACCTCCTGAGTCGACCGTAGATCGAGTCTTGTGCCAGTAACCCCCATACTTGTTTCGTACTACCACTCGTCTCTACAGCAAGTAGAGTACGGTTCAGTAAGTTGTCAACCTCTTTCTAGCACACACCGTACAGAGAGGCCATGGTGGAAGATACTGGTTGTAACTGGTAGGCAGGCCACCTGGTCTGGGAGCATGGGTGTTTCCGGTTGGGACCGAGAGGGGAGGCCACCCCTTAGAGCGCGCGATATAAATTTGATCCCATGCTACGCGAGGTTGTAGCCTCCCCACTTAGAGTTTGCTTAACAGGTGTCGTGGGTGATTCCAGACACGTGTGTGATAAGCTGGTGTGTGCAAGTTAGGTGTGTTTTCAACAAAAAGACCGTAGACGGAATTAGTCCCGATGGACTAAAGAAATCCGTTACTCGTGGGTAAAGAGTACACCCTCTGCAGAGAATAAACCTATTCGAATAGCCATGTCCATGGTTAAGGATTACAGTCTGGGATGGGTCAAGTGTCGGTCTTAGTGTCGGTCTTCGGAGGTGAAACTGTTAAACAGAAATGGAATTACTACTTGTGACTTGTGATAACTATGATTATTATTATTGTTGACTAACCCGTGATATTATTGTTATTATCGAGTATCTCTGGGATGGTTCTACCTCCGGGATATTCATTATGATTATTTCTTTCAAAGCCCTTTATGTGGTGTCGCTCAGACGCCCGACTGTGGCATTT
>NW_021203864.1:0-2898 GCF_002162155.2 Triticum dicoccoides
TTTGGCTAATTGCGCCTTTAGAATTTGAGTCAAGAACTTGAAACTCCTCCTTGACGGTGTGCATCACTATGGTTATCCAATGATTATCATTAACGTGCATAGGAAAATACGCCTACATAGTAACCAAATGATGTTAGTGCAATTAAATAGTAATGTCTAATAAAAACAAATAAATATGAAAGCAATACATTGTCCCGTCTGAAATACTCATCCATTACTCTTGCAATGACTTTTGTTTTCTTTGTAACATGTTCTGAGTCATTTACTGACTTGGTCTTTCCCCTTGCCCTACTCAACATAAATTTGGGGAACCACGTTGTTGATATGTAACGATCAGAAAAATCACAATGTTGTAGGTGTTTACAATATGCATTGATAATCTGCATACATAAACAAAAAATTTCTATCAACTTGTGAAGTACAAATGAGAGATATGTTAAAACCAAACTCATACTTACAGCGCCATGCAACCATTTAAACGTCAGGACATCATTAAGCATAGCTGGCGTGCATATGTCCCCATCTGGTGGCGGCATATCGACCACGGTTCGGTGTGCATGCTTCTTTGTCGATGCTAGAGTCTCAACAAAAACTCTCGCTGCCTCTATGTGATCTGGAGTCATATTAAGAGAACTTGCTAGAATTGAATGTGGTGACGATGCAAACAGATCTAAAACAATGCAGCTACAGTCATTAAAAATAATAAAAAATTACATAACGCGTGAATGAATTATAAAGTAGTACTTGACTTACTTTTTTAACACGTTTCTTGAGGGTAATAAGAATGTCGTAGGGGGACTGGCAATATTTCGACTTTTTTCTTTTGTGCTTACCATCATTTTCTTGACTGCCTTCACCATTACCTATGTTGCTCTGTGCCGGGAAACTCTCAAACGTGTCTTTGGACTTTGTTGGTGACAAAGCATCCATAGACTCACCAGAAATATCAGCATTCTGCGGGGTTCGAACATAGACGGAAAGTCTTTTGTACGTACAGTTGATGCCGAAGATGGAGAGTTTCCATTATCGTCTATAATTAAAGGATCAGTAGCTTCACCTTTACCCGGTGTCGTCGCCGGAGCACCCGTGTCATCAACGGGCACGGAGGTATCATTGATACCCGTGAAAGATGTTCATATCTTTACTTCGGTAGGTGAATCAACATCTGGCCAATATTTTGATGACTTGTACTGGCCATTCTCCATCCCAACTCCTTCACCTACATTATCAAATTTGTCATTGTTGTCCCTCTTATTGGGTTTGTACAGCACACCTTCCATGTTTAACCTTTCCATTACCATCTACAAACATAAATGAAACACGATAAGTAGTTGAGCAATTAAACCATGTTCAATACAACTTCTAAATTACCTGTGCACATCTTTCGGGTATATTGAGAACCTCCTTGTGAAGCAGCTTTATGTATGTCATCACACGGTCCATACTACAAGTCGTGTTCGATGAAACCGCGGACGTGCTTGGCTTTCTACTCCTGCCACCACCTTTCCGTTTAGATTTCTTCGTTTCTTCCTCTGGGACAGTCCCTTCACGTGCTACCTTAGCACGTCTGTACTCTTCGCTAACGCAATTTTCAATCTGTACAACAAACAAAAAAATAAATTAAATAACAAATATAATTAATTACTATGTGCAACCAATAAGGACTTTACTTATTGACTTACATTGCCGGTGCCACGCCCGTGCATGTTGTCATAGTCGTCTCGCTTTTTCCCTTCCGTTTCTGGCCAGTTAAGCATTAGTGGGTATTCACGAGACAAAGGATCAAATGTATCCACACCAATTGGCTCAACTTTTTCTCGGTATATATACTGCATGATAGTAAACACAACTAGTCAGACACATAGATCACATAAAAATCATATGTACATACAACTATTACGAAATGACTTGTACCTGAAGAAGAGCCAAGTTCCCGATAGGCCACTAGATTTTTCAAGATCTTCGGCCGATTTTTTAATAGCATCCATGCACACCCCCAACGTGCAATCGTTCTAATTGTATGACTTGATAGCGTTCACGTCCTCCACCATTTTGTAATAACGATAAGGAACAAACTTGGTGGATTGTGGTGCTAAGACTGTACCCATAAGAACCAGTACGGCCCTTCTCACAAAATCATCATCATATGACTGAGTATCAACAATATTTTTTATCAACTCATCGATGAGGATTAGGCCTGTTCTTTTGTCTAGAAACCGATTCGGAACAATTTTTTTGGCATCTAGTTGTACTGTTGCTATCATGCTACTGACATCATCACCCTCGTTACGTATCCTGAATATGTCATAAACATCTTCATTAAGCACACTGATGCCGTCAGTATTTGGCCGAATAATAAATCGCTTTCTACTATTATCATACGTTGTAATCATAAATTCCAATATTTTTTTCCTCATTTTCACCGAAGGAATTCTCAACATACTGTCCAAATTTGTGCCACGTAGCATCATGCGCTGTCTGGGTGTGAATTTTCCCATCAATTCGCACCACTTCTCAACCGAGCAGTACACATCTCCCAATTCTTGCATTCTAAATAAGATGACAGTTATCTAACTAGTTACGAGATTCAAAAAACATTACATATGGTTTAATACCATACCTTCCGGCGTCTCGACGTGCACCGGCAGCCCCGTTGCCTAACCCCACCCGGTGTGGGTTAGTCGTGGCAGCCGCGCGCCCTGTGCCCACACCAGCGCGCTGGCCGACGGCCCGTCCTAGGGTTTAGGGTGCCGGCGACTTTGCCGAGACGGCACGGCCGGGCCTGAGATCCAAGTCGCACGCAGATGCCGGATTGTATGGCCGCCGTCAGGCCGGCAGGGAAGGGAGTTGGGACGGCCACGGCGGTGCGACCGTCGGATCGGGGAGGGGTGAGGACGT
>NW_021203865.1:0-1310 GCF_002162155.2 Triticum dicoccoides
GGTTCAACTACCGTAGCACACAGCAGTTTGAATCGCGTTGTCTTAATGCAGTAAAAGAGAGCAGGAGCGAGAACATGGGATTGTATCGATATGATCAAATGGTTGGTTGCTTGCCTGATGGTTCGATGCACTGATACGGTTCTTCGTTAGGGTAATCACGGTACTCCTCGGGGACAGAACCTGCCGCAGAGAGCACCGATACACAAACATCACCAAACAATGTGCAACAATATGATGCATGCATGAAACATGGCAATATGAGTGTATTGGGCTAATGCAACTAAAACCAGAAGGGTTTGAACAAATTTGAATCAAGGATTCAAATTTCAAATTCAAATATGGCCTTTTAAAGTGCTTTTCCTTGTTCTGCTTAAAACATCAATTTAACTTGTTTGATCATGCATGAAAATAGTACAGATGGATAGATTGGATTTTTCTGATCATTTTTTCATATATAATTTGTCCAATTTGGAGTTACAGAATAAAAGTTATGAATTTTTGAAGTTTAAATAATATTCTGGAATTTCCTGATTTAAATTAAATCCAGAAATTATAATTATTGCGCCAGCATGACGTCAGCATGACGTCAGTGGTCAACTGCGGCTGGCTGGAGTCAAACCTGACGTGTGGGGCCCACACGTCAGTGACAGGGGGGTTAAACAGGGTTAAATTAATTCTAATTACTAATTAGTGGCGCTGGGGCCCACTGGTCAGTGTCAGGGGTTAACTAACAGTGGTTAGCGCTAATCTAACCATCTGACTGACACGGCCCACGCGTCAGTGACCCTGGGGGTCAAACCTCAGGTTGGACAGGTCAAACCCCACCGGCGACATGACGCCGGCGAGGCCCGAGACGGCGGCGAAAGTGCTTTTTGCCATTCCGGCAACCAAATGGACGGCGGAAGGCATCTACGTGTTGCTGAGGTTGAGCCGCGACTATTGGTGGTGGTGGTTGGGCTCGGGGTGGCCGGAGTTGACGGCGGCGAGCTCGGCTGCGGCTGCCGGAGTTCGGGTGCGGTCGGAATCGACGTTGCAGGGGGCTTGGGGAGGCGTTAGTGCGCGCTACGTGCTCCTAGTGAGGTGTGGAGCACGATGGTGTGCTCGGTTGGGTGCTACGGTGACCGTGGCCACGGCGGCGACATCACCGGCGGCGTGGAGCTCTCGGCCAAGGTGGGGCTAGGGCCTAGAGGTCGAAAGAGACCAGGGGAGAAGGGGGAAACGATCCGGGGGCTCACCGCGGGGCTGCAGAGGTGGTTAGCGGGCTCGGGGACGCGCTGGAGACGACGAATTCGACGGCGACGATGATCGGA
>NW_021203866.1:0-1156 GCF_002162155.2 Triticum dicoccoides
TTGAAGACTTGCAACCTTCAATCTATATGTATCCCTAGCACACCAAGCCACTGATTGATTTGTTCAAGGAGAAGGAGTATCTTCATAAGAGCTAATCCGGACTTATGAAAGAACTTCGATATCCTCGTTGATGGTTCCCCCTCCTGAACTCGGTAGTGTTTTATTATAAGACTACTATGTGGTCATGCTTGTCTGGGACAACGTGTTCACATGTTAGTAGCAGAACCAGCTCATGTTTTGGAGCTTGCTATCGTAGTTCATCTCCCGAGAATCCCGCAACGTCATCTCGTCGATTTGTGTTGCAAACTTCCGTTTTTCTTCCTAGACTCGATGAGTCTGGAATATCCTGACACCAACCAGATCTGAATCTCAGGCAGATATGATGGTTGGAATATTTCCCAAGAATTATAATATTGGTCGCGCGATAACCGGTAAAGTGGATGTCATGGCCAACACACCCAGCCGGAAGACCTGTTATTATAATATCTTGATTGAAGAAGTTGGCCACCTCCCCTAAGGATTTCGTAGGATTTACTCCCTAGTTGCCCCTATGGATTTTTGTGTTCCCGAAGTCCGACGTTTTACTTGATGTTTTAGATATCAAACCATATCTATGAATGGGTTATACTAGCACATCAAGGAGAACATTATAAGCGGAGTGCTAAATGTCTCTCGGTCGATCATCCAGATTTTATTTGCTTGGCCTCGCTAAGGTGAAATCTGAGAAAGTGTTATCCTCCTTCGCATCTGCATCGTCCATCGCTATTCATCATGGTAGTATGTTGTGTTGTCAGCACCCTTGACGCGGTTGTTGATAAAACCTTGATGATTGTGGAAATGCTCAAGTTCTTGAGAGCACGCACAAGCGCTACGTCTTATCATCGGCACTAGCTGGGATTGCCCCAGATTTCCTCGGTTATGCTATAACCACTCCAACAGTGAATTCACTCTCTATTGTTGGGTTCTTCCCCAGTTACCAGAATCATTCCCAGCATTTGCATTTTGTTCCCAGCTTGCACCGCCAATGTGCCATTCTACCATGGGTCTCTTCCATTTCCGGTGATAAGCAAATTCATCCACTACGTTGTCTTCAACAAGGTAATCCACATCATCCAAGTCCGAGTATGCCATTCTACCGACCCCCGCCAATCGATTG
>NW_021203867.1:0-856 GCF_002162155.2 Triticum dicoccoides
ATCATGCACATATTGATCTTTGATGGTCTCTAAACCAAATATTTTGAAGTCAAGTTGTGAAAGCATAGTATAGCGACGAGACAATGCATCAGCAATAACATTTTCTTTTCCCTTCTTGTGTTTAATGACATAAGGGAAAGTCTCAATGAATTCAACCCATTTAGCATGTCTACGATTCAGTTTAGCTTGACTTTTAATATGTTTCAAAGATTCATGATCAGAATATATAACAAATTCTTTGGGCCATAAATAATGTTGCCATGTTTCTAAAGTCCGAACAAGAGCATATAATTCTTTATCATAAGTAGAATAATTCAGACTAGGCCCACTCAATTTTTCAGAAAAGTATGCAACAGGTTTGCCATCTTGTAATAACACACCTCCTAATCCAATTCCACTAGCATCATATTCAAGCTCAAAAGTCTTATTAAAATCAGGAAGTTGGAGTAAAGGAGCATGTGTCAACTTATCTTTCAATACCGTGAAGGCTTCTTCCTGTGCGGTACTCCAAAGAAAAGGCACATCTTTCTTTGTAAGCTCATTGAGAGGTGCAGCAATGGTGCTGAAATCTCTCACAAAACGCCTATAGAATCCAGCGAGGCCAAGAAAACTCCTCACTTGTGTGACCGTTTTGGGCTGCGGCCAACTCTCAATAGCTTCAATCTTGGCTTTATCAACTTCAATTCCCTGTGGAGTAACAACATAGCCAAGAAAAGATACTCGGTCGGTGCAAAAGGTGCACTTCCCAAGGTTACCAAACAAACGTGCATCACGTAGAGCAATAAAAACAGCACGTAAATGTTCCAAATGTTCTTCCAAAGATCTGCTATAAATCAATATGTCATCAAAGTAAACT
>NW_021203868.1:0-2339 GCF_002162155.2 Triticum dicoccoides
AACTTGTCTGAGTACAGACAACTAGTAAAATAAAAGAGGCTTGGGAAAGCCTGGCTATACTACATGGTCCTTCACAAGCTCAGGATCACCACCTGGGCCTCGGTCTACTCGTCGATGTCAACGTCTACGAAGAACCCATCAGAAGGGGTTGCAGCATCTTCTGAAAAATGTAAATTAAAGCAACATGAGTACAAAGGTACTCAGCAAGATTTACATCAGATCCTACATACATGCACATTATCAAGGGGGGGTTGGTGGGGTTATTGCAGCAAGCCAGCTTTGACTCTTGCCTAAGCTATCCTACGACACACCAACTTGAAATGGTTTTGCGCACACGAGTCCACTACTCACCACCTCAATACACCACCGAGGATCCACCTCCGTCATCCTACGGAAGAGCTATCCTCGGCACTCACGCTTATCTTGGGATTTTTAGTAGTATCCATTTACTTGTCTATGAACTGTATAGGCAACCAAGTAGTCCTTTACTGCGGACGCGGCTATTCGAATAGATAATGTTAACCCTGCAGGGGTGTACTTCTTCATACACGCTCTCACCACTTACCGTCGTTTACACGACATGTACTCGGCAACCTTCAAGCGAAAGCCCAACATGGGTGTCGGCCACGACCTACCTAGACACCTAAGTCTCTAGTCCAGGTTTATCGCCTATCCAGGTTCCATCCGCAGGGAGTCCGGCCGAGGTTTCCCATACGGTCCCGAACGATGTGTACAGGGTTCCGTGACACCTAACGGGTGCCCGGTATTCCCGGCCACGTACCTACCGCTCACAGCCCACCCCGCGGGTTAGCGCTGTCCACGGCCTCCAGTAAACTACAAACACCAGAAACTACTTGCAACTCCTGGACAGAGGACTAGGGTGAATAAGAAGCCGAGAGGGTCCATTGGTTTCGGGCCCAATGCATGGTAGTAGCTAATTCTTAAATCACACATACAGATCTCAGTGCTTAAGGACGGCTTCAATGAAACAACACACCATGTACTCCTACATGGCCTTTCATCGATACCTTTATCAAATCATGTTCACCACATCACTCTCATTACCGGCATGATCATTTCACTCTAGCCCATCACCCAGATGAACCAGACCTGACACGACTCTAAGCATAGCAGGCACAGCAAGGTAGGAACAACACATACATATGGCTCAATCAACTCCTACACATGCTAGTGGGTTTCATCTAGTTACTGTGGCAATGACAGGTCATGCAGAGGAAATGGGTTCCACTACCATAGCACACAGCAGTTTGAAACGTGTTGTCTTAATGCAGTAAAAGAGAGCAGAAGCGAGAACATGGGATTGTATCGATATGATCAAATGGTTGGTTGCTTGCCTGATGGGTCGATGCACTGATATTGTTCTTCGTTGGGGTAATCACGATACTCCTCAGGGGCAGGACCTGCCGCAGAGAGCACCGATACACAATCATCACCAAACAATATGCAACAATATGATGCATGCATGAAACATGGCAATATGAGTGTGTTGGGCTAATGCAACTAAAACTAGATGGGTTTGAACCATTTTGAATCAAAGATTCAAGTTTCAAACTCATACATGGCCCTTATAAGTGCTTAACCTAGTTCTGCTCTAAACATCAGGTTAGCTTGTTTAAACATGCATGAAACCAGTACAGATGGATAGATTGGATTTTTCTGATCATTTTTCATATATAAAACTTTGCATTTGGAGCTACGGTTGATTTACTATGAATTTTTGAAGTTTGGTGTATTTTCTGGAATTTATAAATCATTCTGGATTTATTTTAATTCCAGAAAAGGATTACTGCGTCAGCATGATGTCATGCTGACCTCAGCAGGTCAACAGGCCGGTCCAGGTCAAACTGACCAGTGGGTCCCGCATGTCAGTAGTTAATTAACTAACTAAATTTAGTTAAATCTAAACTGGTTAATTAGCAGAGGGGTGGGGCCCACTTGTCATAGACTCAGGGGAGTCAACCTGGACCCACCCTAGTCAAAGTCAAGGTCAAACACGCCGGCGTCTAGCCGCCGGCGAGGCCGAACGCGGTGGCGAGAGTGGTTTTGTGCACTCCGGCGACCAAATGGGCGGCGAAGAGCATCTACAGGTAGCTGGGACCGAGCCGCAGCTCTTGGTGGCAGTGGTTGAGCTCAGGGTGGCCGGAGACGTCGCCGGCGACGACTTTGGCGGTTGCCGGAGTCGGGTGAAGACGAATCCGAGGCTACGGGGCACGACGAGGCACGTGGTGAGGTGCGTTGGGCCCCTCGGGACGCGGTGAGTGCGTTAGACATGGTGGGGTGGCCGGTGGTTAGCCGGAGACACGTCGGCGACGAGCTTC
>NW_021203869.1:0-2339 GCF_002162155.2 Triticum dicoccoides
AACTTGTCTGAGTACAGACAACTAGTAAAATAAAAGAGGCTTGGGAAAGCCTGGCTATACTACATGGTCCTTCACAAGCTCAGGATCACCACCTGGGCCTCGGTCTACTCGTCGATGTCAACGTCTACGAAGAACCCATCAGAAGGGGTTGCAGCATCTTCTGAAAAATGTAAATTAAAGCAACATGAGTACAAAGGTACTCAGCAAGATTTACATCAGATCCTACATACATGCACATTATCAAGGGGGGGTTGGTGGGGTTATTGCAGCAAGCCAGCTTTGACTCTTGCCTAAGCTATCCTACGACACACCAACTTGAAATGGTTTTGCGCACACGAGTCCACTACTCACCACCTCAATACACCACCGAGGATCCACCTCCGTCATCCTACGGAAGAGCTATCCTCGGCACTCACGCTTATCTTGGGATTTTTAGTAGTATCCATTTACTTGTCTATGAACTGTATAGGCAACCAAGTAGTCCTTTACTGCGGACGCGGCTATTCGAATAGATAATGTTAACCCTGCAGGGGTGTACTTCTTCATACACGCTCTCACCACTTACCGTCGTTTACACGACATGTACTCGGCAACCTTCAAGCGAAAGCCCAACATGGGTGTCGGCCACGACCTACCTAGACACCTAAGTCTCTAGTCCAGGTTTATCGCCTATCCAGGTTCCATCCGCAGGGAGTCCGGCCGAGGTTTCCCATACGGTCCCGAACGATGTGTACAGGGTTCCGCGACACCTAACGGGTGCCCGGTATTCCCGGCCACGTACCTACCGCTCACAGCCCACCCCGCGGGTTAGCGCTGTCCACGGCCTCCAGTAAACTACAAACACCAGAAACTACTTGCAACTCCTGGACAGAGGACTAGGGTGAATAAGAAGCCGAGAGGGTCCATTGGTTTTGGGCCCAATGCATGGTAGTAGCTAATTCTTAAATCACACATACAGATCTCAGTGCTTAAGGACGGCTTCAATGAAACAACCCACCATGTACTCCTACATGGCCTTTCATCGATACCTTTATCAAATCATGTTCACCACATCACTCTCATTACCGGCATGATCATTTCACTCTAGCCCATCACCCAGATGAACCAGACCTGACACGACTCTAAGCATAGCAGGCACAGCAAGGTAGGAACAACACATACATATGGCTCAATCAACTCCTACACATGCTAGTGGGTTTCATCTAGTTACTGTGGCAATGACAGGTCATGCAGAGGAAATGGGTTCCACTACCATAGCACACAGCAGTTTGAAACGTGTTGTCTTAATGCAGTAAAAGAGAGCAGAAGCGAGAACATGGGATTGTATCGATATGATCAAATGGTTGGTTGCTTGCCTGATGGGTCGATGCACTGATATTGTTCTTCGTTGGGGTAATCACGATACTCCTCAGGGGCAGGACCTGCCGCAGAGAGCACCGATACACAATCATCACCAAACAATATGCAACAATATGATGCATGCATGAAACATGGCAATATGAGTGTGTTGGGCTAATGCAACTAAAACTAGATGGGTTTGAACCATTTTGAATCAAAGATTCAAGTTTCAAACTCATACATGGCCCTTATAAGTGCTTAACCTAGTTCTGCTCTAAACATCAGGTTAGCTTGTTTAAACATGCATGAAACCAGTACAGATGGATAGATTGGATTTTTCTGATCATTTTTCATATATAAAACTTTGCATTTGGAGCTACGGTTGATTTACTATGAATTTTTGAAGTTTGGTGTATTTTCTGGAATTTATAAATCATTCTGGATTTATTTTAATTCCAGAAAAGGATTACTGCGTCAGCATGATGTCATGCTGACCTCAGCAGGTCAACAGGCCGGTCCAGGTCAAACTGACCAGTGGGTCCCGCATGTCAGTAGTTAATTAACTAACTAAATTTAGTTAAATCTAAACTGGTTAATTAGCAGAGGGGTGGGGCCCACTTGTCATAGACTCAGGGGAGTCAACCTGGACCCACCCTAGTCAAAGTCAAGGTCAAACACGCCGGCGTCTAGCCGCCGGCGAGGCCGAACGCGGTGGCGAGAGTGGTTTTGTGCACTCCGGCGACCAAATGGGCGGCGAAGAGCATCTACAGGTAGCTGGGACCGAGCCGCAGCTCTTGGTGGCAGTGGTTGAGCTCAGGGTGGCCGGAGACGTCGCCGGCGACGACTTTGGCGGTTGCCGGAGTCGGGTGAAGACGAATCCGAGGCTACGGGGCACGACGAGGCACGTGGTGAGGTGCGTTGGGCCCCTCGGGACGCGGTGAGTGCGTTAGACATGGTGGGGTGGCCGGTGGTTAGCCGGAGACACGTCGGCGACGAGCTTC
>NW_021203870.1:0-1294 GCF_002162155.2 Triticum dicoccoides
GGCACGTACCCACGCCTTCACTCACCTGTGATCATCTCCACGTTCTGCATGCTCTGGCCGCGCATGCTACGCACCTGCGCGCGCTCGCGTCTCACGGTGAGCACCAACCCAACGCACCCCGATCGCCCCGTGTGGCTCGCCAACGGCTCCAACACGCTACCCTGGTGCACGGACACGCCAGTGCACCCAACGCACGCACACACGCACGCCCTACTCCTCGGACCCGACGCGCCCAGCAAGCCCAGTGCGCGCCCATACCCGCACTCGACATGCCCGGCTTGTTCGCCGTGGCTTATTCGCCCTTCACAAACTGTATCGCCATGTCTTCAAATAAGTAACACTTGGCGATAAAATATAAAGCTTGCGCTAATGCCATGGGGTGAAAAGAAAATAAATTAAGACTGCTTTAAAACTTGGGCAGATGCACTTCTTTGACTTCTGACCTTAATCTTTTCTTTCATTTTTATTCCCTTCGTTTACCTAACATTTTGATCTACATATTTTCCCAACAGATGGATTTTTTGTCGATTGAAACCCCAAGAATTCATGCACGAGCCCTCGTGATGTCAAGACATGGCCGAGTGTGGTCCACCCAACACACAAAATAAGAGTCTCACGCCCCATGGGTTCCTTTCAGTCTGCATGCCCGCACCTTGTTTGTTTGCTATGGCCATGTCGATGTGTAACTGCACATCGCTGGTGCCCAGTAAGCGCTTAGGAGTTAGGATGCACATCCATCAACGTGGATCCAGGTCTCCATCAGGTCAGCAATGTGTCCCGCCGACCGCCGTGCAAACCGCAACATCACTGAAATAAGCAAGCCCTAATGATTACTGCAGAACGGCTGGGTTGGCGTCGAGCACAGCCTAAGAACCGGCGGCTTGGCAGCAAACCTAAATGAAAAACAAAGTGGTTCGTTAGGATCGCATATACGGAAAGCATCCTGCCTAGCCTTCCCGAAATTCTGAGCAGGGCCAGCATATCTTCATAACTTTCTGACCCCTCCTACTCCTATTGCGCAGTGGACGACATTGACTACCAATTTTTGTTGAATGTTTAGACCAGATAAAGATTTGACTGCATCACGGTATGAGTTTTGGGTTTTGGGATAGTGTGTTAGGAGTGCGTGTCTCGTTTCAAAAAAAAAAGTGTTAGGAGTGCGTGTGTGAGGATCTGAGAGACGAGTGAAGAGTGGAGAACCAACGGGGAAAGGGATGCTCTTTAAAGATTGAAGATGTGTGAATTCATTGTAGCAGAAAGGACAAAAAACCACCTGCATACATCTGATCAACCC